>NC_037688.1:27294928-27483315 GCF_003255815.1 Theropithecus gelada
AAAAAAAAAAAAAAAAAAAAAAAAAGAAAAGAAAAGAAAAGAAAAGAAAAGGCAAACCCATTTGTTAAGAGAGAGCTTATCAAGCCCATTTTACTGATGGGGAAACTGAGGAGAGACGGGATTGGCCAGATCACGACCTGGAGGCAGCAAAGACGTAAAATCACGGTTGGGATACAAGATGTGCCGGTAGTGTAGGAGAAACGAGCTTCCTGAGACTCAGGAGAAAGCCACAGCGATGGGAAGGGAAGCGGAACACTGAGACCCTAAAGGCCCACAGGCTGAGCGAAGGGGAACCTCTCCTGAGGTGACAGCTGTCAGCACATCTCTTTTCGGCGCCAGTCCAAAAATCGCGGTATCTGATTGGCGAGGTTGGAGGGGCTGAACGACCCTAATTGGTTAGTTCGACCTCGAACCAGACTTTCACCTGGAAGATCTGGCAAGGAGTGGGCGGGACTTCTAACTGAGTCACTCGTTTCATTGGTGAAAAGAAAACGAACCAGGCACTATTCGGAAGTGTGATTGGCTGTTGCTAGGAACCGTCTCAAGGCCTTATGGGCCCTGGTTACGGAAGCCGAGGAAGGCTGAGAGCGGTCTCTCCAGGAAAGTAGTCGCGGAATCTCAGTTAGCGGTGGAGAGGCGGTATGTCCGGTTCAATGGCGACTGCGGAAGCTAGCGGTAGCGATGGGAAAGGGCAGGAAGTCGAGACCTCAGTCACCTATTACCGATTGGAGGAGGTGGCAAAGCGCAACTCCTTGAAGGAACTGTGGCTTGTGATCCATGGGCGAGTCTACGATGTCACCCGCTTCCTCAACGAGGTGGGGCCTGGGAGGTGGGAGGCCTCTGGAGCTGCTGGGGCGAGGGGTCAAAAGGCTGTGTGGAGGGTATGTGGGAAGGAAGGGAGGCTTGGCTGGGGGCGATAAGGCGTACGAAAGGGATCACGACCCTCAGAAGGAAACTGGGGTGGGATTGGGGGGAGGGCTTTAGTTTGCATGCATTTCCAGTCAGCTCCGAGTTCTGGTGCCTTATGTAATACCATGTATTACTTATGTGTCGAGCACTTGCTGTGTGCTCAGCTAAACTCTAAGCCATCATTATCTTTATTTTACAGAAAGGGAAACTGAGGCTCACAGGTTGAGAACTCTCAAGGCCATGCAGTTAACGGCCTAGATCCTTTGAACCTAGGTCTGAAGTGCACCCACATCTGTGCTTTTCCAGTGTGCCTTCTGAAGTAATACCGTTTTTGGTTTTTGTCTTCTAGAGTAGAAGCTGAGATTTCTCTCCACACGCTCCCCCATCTTGATTATGCCTCCATTGTCTTTTTTTCCCCCCTAATCTGAGTTGACCTTGAGGCCAGAAATTCATAAATCAACCTTTTTTTTTTTTTTGTCATTGGCTCATGTTTTGTCATTTTTCTTAAATATTCAAGGCTGTTTTATTTAATCTTCAAGCCTGTTGCATTAGATCTCATTTTAAAAATTATCTTTGAGATCATGGTGCAACTAATTTTTTTTTTTTTTAATTAAGGAAAGAGGATAGACTTTTAAAAATTTAAACTAACTTTTTGAGGTGTAATGTACATACGTAAATTGTGCCTATCTAAAATGTACATTTTGCTGAGTTTTGAAAAATGTATTCATCCATGTTAACACATAAACCATTTCCATCACTCTAAAAAGCTTCCTTTCCCTTTGCAGTCATTCTCTCCCAACCCTAGGCAACTAGTGATATGCAACCACTAAAGATTGGTTTGAAGCTTTGATTGTGTGTGTGTGTGTGCGTGTGTGTGTGTGAGATCATTTTATTTTGAGCAATAGATTAATGACTTGTGAAAGCTCACTTTCTATTTCTCTGAAGCAAATATACTAGTGAAATATTTTTTCGATTAATTTGGGGCCTAAAAGACAAATCTCTGCATCCTGACTTTTAATTCTAAAAACTTTTAAAATGTAAAAGTTTCCCCCAAAGAACATTATTTTTAATAAATCTTAATAGTGAACAATAACTTAACAAACTCAGAATTTAGTAACTTCTTGCATTTGTATGGTGTATGGCATTTTATGCTTTTAAAATTGCTTTCCGGCCGGGTGCTGTGGATCACCCCTGTAATCCCAGCACTTAGGGAGGTCGAGACGGGCGGATCACGAGATCAGGAGATCGAGACCATCCTGGCTAACACGGTGAAACCCCGTCTCTACTAAAAATACAAAATACTAGCCGGGAGTGATGGCGAGCGCCTGTAGTCCCAGCTACTTGGGAGGCTGAGGCAGGAGAATGGTGGGAACCCGGGAGGCAGAGCTTTCAGTGAGCTGAGATCTGAGATCACGCCACTGCACCCCACTGCACTCCAGCCTGAGACTCTGTAGTGCCAGCTACTTGGGAGGCTGAGGCAGGAAAATCACTTGAACCAGGGAGGTGGAGGTTGCAGTGAGCCAAGATCGCGCCATTGCACTCCAGTCTGGGCGACAGAGTGAGACTCCAAAAAAAAAAAAAAAAAAAGGCGGCGGGGGGGCTTTCCCATTATTTCATCTTCAGAACAACTAGTCCAGGGTGACTTGGATAGTGGTGATTTTTATTTTAACAGAAGTACGAGTAATAGGTTCAGAGAGACCCTGGTCATATAATCAATTAGTAGCAGATTTGACAGATCCCTTGATTTCTCTTGTCTGCATAGCATTACTTCAAAATTCTAGCCTTAGCTATGACTTCTGGTATTTGCTTCATAATAAGTTTCATGCTAAAGCATGGTTCATAATGGGTAGAAAATCAAGTTTTTTGGCCGGGCGCAGTGACTCATGCCTGTAATCCCAGCACTTTTGGAGGCAGAGGCAGGCAGATCACCTGAGGTCAGGAGTTCGAGACCAGTCTGACCAACATGGTGAAACCTCATCTCGCTAAAACTACAAAATAAAGCCAGGCGTGGTGGCACCTGTGATCCCAGCTACTTGGGAGGCTGAGGTAGGAGAATCGCTTGAACCTGGGAGGCAGAGGCTGCAGTGAGTTGAGATGGTGCTGCTGCACTCCAACCTGGGTGATAGGGTGAGACTGTCTCAAAAAAAGAGGAAAAAAAAAGAAAATCATGTTTTTCATTTGTGGTTTTATTTCCCCCCATTTTTTTTCTTGCTTGATTCAGAATAGATGGTGAGCTTGGAGGGAACACTCAGCCCTTACAGAGAGCATTAATTCAGTCTCAAGTAATAGTTGCTACCTGTTTCTTTTTTTTTTTTTTTCCTCTGTGAAGATTCCAGAAGTAACTAACCTGTTTCAACCACATGCTGATATAGCCAGAGACATCACTAATGTGCCAAGGTTTCCCTTGGAGCTTAAGCCGCAGATCTTTACCTGCAGTTTTGTGTTTTTTTTGTTTTGTTTTTTGAGACAAGGTCTTACTTTCACCCAGGCTGGAGTGCGGCTCCCTGCAGCCTTAGTCTCCTGGGGTCAAGTGATCCTTCTATTTCAACCTCCCGAATAGTTAGGAAAAGGTATGCACCACCACACCTGGCTAATTTTTTAAATTTTTTGTAGAATTGGGGTCCCACTATGTTGCCCAGTGTGGTTTGAAACTCCTGGGCTCAAGGGATCCTCCTGCCTGGGCCTCCCAAAGTGCTGAGATTACAGGTGTGAGCCACTGTCTCAGCCTAATTAGCTATTCTTATTTAATCTATTCTGTTTTCTTGTTCATTCCAAGCCTACTCATTCATTCACTTATTCAAATATTTATTAAGCCTTTACTATTTTCCAGACACTGTTCTAGGTGCTGGGGATTTAGTAGCGAATAAACAGCTATGCCCTCATGGAGATTACATGGCACAGGAGGCAGACAATAAGAATAAATAACTAAAATATATACTGTGTTAGGTAGTGGTGAGCACTAAGAAGAAAAATAATACAGAGGACTGGACATGCTGGCTCACGCCTGTAATCCCAGCACTTTGGGAGGCTGAGGTGGGTGGATCATGAGGTCGGGATCCAGAGCATCCTGGCCAACATGGTGAAACCCCATCTCTACTAAAAATACAAAAATTAGCTGGGCGTGGTGGCATGTGCCTGTAGTCCTACCTACTCGGGAGGCTGAGGCAGGAGAATCACTTGAACCCAGAAGGTGGAGGTTGCAGTGAGCCGAGATTGTGGCACTGCACTGTAGCCTGGTGATACAGCGAGACTCCATCACACACACAAAAAATAATACAGGGAAGAGGACTGTGGAATGTGTATGTGGTGTGAGGAGGAGGGTTTGAAATTTTAGCAATGGTGGCGAGATAACTTTATGAAGATGACTAAGTAAAAGCCAGGAGCAAAGTGAGGGAGCTAGCCATGAGGATATCTGTAGGAAGAGCATTCCTGGCAGAGGAAACAAGTTCAAAGGCCTTAAGATGGGAGGATGTCTGCTGTGTTTGAGGAACAGTGAGGGAGGCCACAGTGGTTGGATAGTTGCAGATGAGATCAGAATGATCAGGGGAGGGCAGATCACATGCAACTTTCTTCTAGGAAGGACTTTGGCTTTTATTTTGAGATGGGAAATCACTGGAGCAGAAGAGTGACCTGATGTGACTTAATGGCTTAATGGGATCATTCTGACTACATTGTTGTGAAAGACTGAAGGGAGAGTGTGTCTGGAGTTGGTTCCTTCTGGTGGGTTCTTGGTCTCGCTGACTTCAAGAATGAAGCCACGGACCTTCACGGTGAGTTGTTACAGCTCTTAAAAGTGGCACGGACCCAAAGAGTGAGCAGCAGCAAGATTTATTGTGAAAAGTGAAAGAACAAAGCTTCCATAGTATATAAGGGGACCCCAGCAGGTTGCTACTGCTGGCTGGGGTGGCCAGCTTTTATTCCCTTATTTGTCCCCACCCACATCCTGCTGATTGGTCCATTTTACAGAGTGCTAATTGGTTCATTTTTTACACAGTGCTGATTGGTGCATTTACAATTCTTTAGCTAGACACAGTGTTGATTGGTGTGTTTTTACAGAGTGCTGATTGGTACATTTACAATCCTTTAGCTAGACACAGAGCGCTGATTGGTCCGTTTACAATCCTCTAGCTAGACAAAGAAAAGTTCTCCAAGTCCCCATTCGACCCAGGAAGTCCAGCTGGCTTCACCTTCTCAAGAGGACAAGGGCAGAATTGAGGAGCCCGATTAGGAGGCTGTTTTAGTAATTAGGCAAGAGATAGTGGGTTGGACCAGAACAAGTGTCAGATTTTGGATGTGTTGTGATGGAAGAGCCAATAGGATTTAATGGTGTGCCAGATTTGGGGAATGAAAGAAAAAGGAGTCAACGATAACACCAAAGTGTTTGGCTTATGAGTCTTCAAGAATTGGGTTGCTATTAGATGAGAGAGGAAAGACTTACATTGGTGTTCATCCTTCTCTTTCCACTCTGATGTCACTTTGGGGCCCCTCCTTTAGCAAGGGGTTGCTAATCTAAGTGTCCTGTGTCTGTGGGTTACCATTTTTTTTGATTGATGACTGGTTAGAGTGTGATACTGGAGTTTGAATGTGGTAGTTTAGAATTGGTAATATAATTGAATTATCTTTCCCTAGCAGATTAATTTTGCATTGTTTGAATCAGTGCATTCATGAGTTGTTGAAATCATGAATGAAAGTAGTGCATGTCATTATCTTTCCACTATGTAGTAGTTTAGAAAAATCACATAAAAATGGTTATAATATTTTATGACATTGAATAGAAAATATCAAAGTGCATCTCTCTTATCAAGGGTAAAATTTTGTGAAACTTTGTTCAGTTATATATAATGTCTTTTTTTTTTTTCTTTTTGGAGACAGTCTGGCTCTGTTGTCCAGGCTTGAGTGCAGTGGTGCCATCTTGGCTCACTGCAACCTCTGCCTCCTGGGCTCAAGCAATCCTCCCCCCTCAGCCTCCCGGGTAGCTGGGACTACAGGCATGTATTACCACACCCAGCTAATATTTTTTGTATTTTTTTTTTGTAGAGATGGAGTTTCATCATGTTGCCCAGACTGGTTTCAAACTCTGGGCTCAAGTGATCCTCCTGCCTTGGCCTCCCAAAGTGTTGGGATTACAGGCATGAGCCACAGTGCCTGGCCTATAATGTCTCATGTATATGGTATTTACTGGATTGCAGTGTAAAATTATTTTCTTACTGGGTATTACAAGTGAAAATTTGGAAGCCATTGACTTGTGTATAAATAACCATTTGTCAAAAGAGTAACTTGAAATAACATTGTGATATTTTTAAACTTTTTTTTTTTTTTTGAGACGGAGTTTCACTCTTGTCACCCAGGCTTCTGTGCAATGGCATGATCTCGGCTTACTGCAACCTCCGCCTCACAGATTCAAGCAATTCTCATGCTTCAGCCTCCTGAGTAGCTGAGATTACAGGTGCATGCCACCACGCCCAGCTAATTTTTCTATTTTTAGTAGAGATGGGGTTTCGCCATGTTGGCCAGGCGGGTGTTGAACTCCTGACCTCTGGTGATCCACTTACTTTGGCCTCCCAAAGTGCTGAGATTACAGGCGTGAGCCACCATGCCCAGCCCTATTTTAAAACTTTATATGCGTATTTATTTATTTATTTTAAGATGGAGTCTTGCTTTGTCACCCAGGCTGGAGTGCAGTAGCATTACCTTGGCTCACTGCAACCTCTGCCTCCTGGGTTCAAGTGATTCTCCTGCCTCAGCCTCTGGAGTAGCTGGCACTACAGGTGCCTCCCACCACATCTGGCTAATTTTTATGAGATGGGGTTTCACCATGTTGGGTAGGCTGGTCTCGAACTCCTGACCTCAAGTGATCTGCCCACCTCGGCCTCCCAAAGTGCTGGGATTACAGGTATGAGCCACAGCACCGGCCTATATATGTTTTTAGAAACTGTCACCATAAATGAGAATATTACTTTAGGACCCATCTTGTGAATGGGATAACATTTTATTAACCCAACAAATATTTGTTAAGTTCTGTGTAGTAGTAGGCCCTGGTGGTGTATAAAAATAAACATGGAACCCCAGCCTGGGTGACAGAGTGAGATTCTGTCTTAAAAACAAAACAAAGCTGAGTGCAGTGGCTGACACCTGTAATCCCACCACTTTGGTAAGCCAAGGTGGACAGATCACTTGAGCTCAGGAGTTTGAGACCAGCCTAGGCAACATGGTGAAACCCCATCTCTACAAAAAATACGAAACTTAGACGATCATGGTGGCATGAGCCTGTAGTCCCAGCCACTCAGGAGGCTGGGGTGGGAGAATAGCTTGAGGCCAGGATATCGAGGCTGCAGTGAGCCGAGATAGCACCACTGCACTCCAGCCTGGGTGACAGCGAGACCCTGTCTCAAAACAAACAAACAAAACCAAAAAATCCCATGATACTGCCTTCTTGAAGCTACCATTCTAGAGGAGTCAAAACAAAAACAGACAGATGAAATAATTTTAAATCATGGCACTTTTATGAAGAAAACAAACGAGAAAGAAAAATCAGGAAAGATTTAATTTAATAAGAGTGATCTGGGAAAGCCTCTGTGAGAAGATAATTTTTAATTGAGCTGATGGTCATGAACCTGATTTGGAAAGAGTACAGAAAAGAGCATTCCAGCAGCATTTGAAGTCAAGCAAGAGTTTGGCACATTAGTGGGACTTAAAAAAGCTATGTCTATAGTGAATGAAGGACAAAAATGGCCAGAGAGCTAGGCAGGAGCCAGGACATGCAAGGTCTGGTAGGTAGTTTGGATTAGATCCAAAAGATAATAGAAAACCACTGACATGTTTTAAGATGAGGGATGGCATTGGAGCAATTTACAGACTGTCCCTGACTTACTATGGCTTGACTTAAAATTTTTTGACTTTACCATGGTGTGAAAGTGACATGGTAGTACCCATACAACCATTCTGTTTTTCACTTTCAGTATGGTATTCAATAAATTACATGAAATATTCAATACTTTAGTATAAGTTAGGCTTCATGTTAGATGATTTTGCCCAACTGTAGGTGAACGTAAGTGTTCTGAACACATTTAAGTTAGGCTAGGCTAAACTCTTTCAATCCCAATAATTTGACTACATCTTCCGTGCATATACTTATATGTACAAACATGTATATACTTATATATACAAATATGTACAAATATATACAGAAATAGAGTCATAGTATTCTGTTAGTTGATTTGCCCTAGTAGTCGTCATAGTATTTATTGGGTGCTTATTATTCTAAGTGCTTTACATGTAATTTCTCTTTCAAGCCTCCCAAAAACCCATTTTAGAGATGAGAAAACAGGAGCAGAGGAGGAACTTTCACAGTCATAAAGTTAGGTGACACAGGTGAGGTTTGAACTCCAGCACTGTGACCCTATAGCCTGTACTCTACTCTTTTTTCTTTTTTCTTTTTTTTTTGAGACAGTCTTGCTCCATCACCCAGGCTGGAGTGCAATGGTGTGATCTCGGCTCACTGCAACCTCCACCTCTTGGGTTCAAGCGATTCTCCCTGCCTCAGCCTCCCGAGTAGCCAGGATTACAGGCACCTGCCACCATGCCTGGCTAATTTTTGTATTTTTTTCTTTTTTTATTATACTTTTAAGTTCTAGAGTACATGTGCACAACGTGCAGGTTTGTTACATATGTATACATGTGCCATGTTGGTGTGCTGCACCCTTTAACTCGTCGTTTACATTAGGTATATCTCCTAATGCTATCCCTGTCCCCTCTCCCCACTCCATGACAGGCCCTGGTGTGTGATGTTCCCCTTGGGTTTTGCCACGTTGGCCAGGCTGGTCTCGAACTCCTGACCTCAGTTGATCTGCCCGCCTCAGCCTCCCAAAGTGCTGGGATTACGGGCCTGAGCCACCACGCCCGGCCTATGGCCTGTACTCTTAACCATACCCTAGGATCTGCGTCAATGTTTTTCATGGCTGCAGAGTATGGAATTAGGTCTGTTTTATAGCTTTGTTCACATTTTAGATATAATTTGGAAGGATTGGGAATGTGGTATAGGGAGTTAAAACAGTTACCCCTTTCCTGGAACCTAGATAATTTTTTCATTTCTTAAGTACATCAAACAGGTATATAGTGAAAAGCCACCTTCCCCTCTGCCCAGGTTCACCGCCTCCTAAAGTTAACTACCGCTGTTTGTGTACCGTTGTTTGTGTAGTTTCTTTTTGCGTATACAAGGCAAGGTGAATATAGTTTCTCTTTTTTTACACGAAAGATAACATACTATGCACACTGATCTGTGTCTTGCCTTTTTCACTTAACTGTATATCTCAGGGATCTTTCCATAGCAATAACTGGCATCCCTCCTCCTTCACCACAGCTGCATAGGATTTATTGTATGGATCATAATTTATTTAAGCAGTAGTCTATTGATAAACATTTGGGTTTATCAATATTTTGCTGTCACTTTTTCTTTAAATTGACTTAATTGAAATCAAATGTAGGGACAATAAAATGTACAGATTTTGACTGTAGAATTCAGTGAGTTTTGACAAATGTCTCATCTGTATAATCACCGTCACAATCAATATACGGTCATGGGTCACTTCACAATGAGGGTACATTCTGAGAACTGCATCATTAGTTGATTTTATCCCATTGTGAACATCATAGAGTGTATTTACACAAACCTAGGTGGTGTAGCCTACTGCACACCTAAGCTGTATGGTATAGTCTCATGTTCCTAGGCTACAAACCTGTACAAACCTGTAGGCAGTTGTGACATAGTAACAAGTATTTGTGCATCTAAACATAGAAAATGTGCAATAAAAATATAGTATTATAATCTTATGGGACCACCATCATATATATGGTCCATTGTTGACCATATTGTGTGGCACATGACTGTATAGAACATTTCTACCAGTGTTGTCCCCATACACACTGATTTTATTTCTAACACTATAGTATGTACTCTTCTGTCTAGCTTCTTTTGCTTAGTATATCTGTGAGATTCATCTATTTTTTCTGTATTATCAGTGATTTGTAACTTCTGATTTCATTGTGTGAACATGCCAAAATTTGTTTATCCATTCACCTGTTGATTGACATTTTTGTTGTCTCCAGTTTGGGGCTATTATGAATAAAGCTGCTAGGAACTGTCATGTACAAATCTTTGTGTGGGGCCGTATGATTTTATTCCTCCTGGGCAAATACCTAGTAGTAAAATTGCTAGGAGTGAGATTACTAGGTTATGTGTCTGTTTAACTTTTTAAGCAACTGCCAGAGCATTTCCCAAAGTGTTTATATCATTTTATATTCCCACCACAATGTAGGTTTTCCAGTTTCTTCACATCTGCATTGACACATTGTATTTGTCAGTTATTTTACTTTTAGCCATTTAATGGGTGTGTGGTGGGCCAGGCGCTGTGGCTCATGCCTGTAATCCCAGCCCTTTGGGAGGCCGAGGTGGACAGATCACGAGGTCAGGAGATTGAGACCAGCCTGGCCAACTTAGTGAAACCCCGTCTCTTCTAAAAATACAAAATTAGCCACGTGTGGTGGCGCATGCCTGTAATCCCAGCTACTTGGGAGGCTGAGGCAGGAGAATCGCTTGAACCTGGGAGGTGGAGGTTGCAGTGAGCCGAGATCGCACCACTGCACTTCAGCCTGGAAGACAGAGCAAGAGTTCGTCTCAAAAAATAAAAAAAGCAATTGTAATGGGTGTGTAATGGTATATAATTGTGGTTTTAACTTGCATTTTCCTGATGACTAATGATGTTGTATCTTTCCATGGGCTTATTGGCCATTTATATATGCCTTTTTATGAAGTATCTGTTTGGTCTTGCCCTTTTTAAAATTGGGTTGTTTGTTATTTTTGACTTGAAAGCGTTTTTTTTTTTTTTAGTGGCTGGGTGTTAGCTTTGGGGTCCAAGTGTCTGATTGAGCTTTCTATTTTACCACTTAATAGTTGTGGAACCTTGTAAAGGGCTCTGTAAAGGCCCTTTTCCCTCTGTAAAATGGAGATAATAGCACATACTTCACAGGGTAGTTGTGGTTGTGACAAGTAATTTAAATAATGCATATATAGATTTACTATGGCATATTACCTGGCTTAAAGAGCTCAGTAAGTGTTAGTGATTATTTTGTTTTTAATACAAAATTGCATTGTTTCCTGCAGCATCTTTTGAGTACCAAGTGGCAAGTGCTTTGAAGGATTGGAAGATAAATTAGATGACTTGGATTTGCAGGGAAGATCTGTGCCCAAGCAATTGTTGTGTGAGGTATAGAGTGGCCTTGCCTTAAGACTGCTGGGAATGCAGGCTCTATTTGGTACAATCCTAGGGTATTTCTTGAAAGCTTTGGAGTTTGACTAATAATTCCTACTGGATTTCTCCAAGGCTGGTCAAAAGAAAGTGGATTGTTGCCTGGCCATTGGAATTAACATTATAATTAAATTAATTAATTAATTTATTTTTGAGATGGAGTCTCACTGTGTCTCCCAGGCTGGAGTGCACTGGCGCGGTCTCTTTACAACCTCTGCCTCCTGGGTTCAAGCAATTCTCCTGCCTCGGCCTCCCGAGTAGCTGGGATTGCAGGTACCCACCACCACGCCTGGCTAATTTTTTGTGTTTTTAACAGAGACAGGGTTTCACCATGTTGGTCAGGCTGGTCTCAAACTCCTGACCTCAGGTGATCCTCCCAGGTCAGCCTCCCAAATGCTGGGATTACAGGAGTGAGCCACCGTGCCCAGCCTCACATTATAATTTTATAGAAAGAATGCTCTCTGCCAAGAGTGGTTCCAAGTGGTTAGTTCTAGGGAAGGTGAGAAATAAGATGAGGCAGAATTTATTTATTTTTATTTATTTATTTATTTATTTTTTGAGATGGAGTCTTGCTCTGTCACCCAGGCTGGAATGCAGTGGCAGGATCTCAGCTGACTGCAAGCTCCGCCTCCCGGGTTCACGCCATTCTCCTGCCTCAGCTTCCGGAGTAGCTGGGACTACAGGCGCCCGCCACCACGCCCGGCTAATTTTTTGTATTTTTAATAGAGACGGGGTTTCACCGTGTTAGCCAGGATGGTCTCGATCTCCTGACCTCGTGATCTGCCCACCTCGGCCTCCCAAAGTGCTGGGATTATTGGCGTGAGCCACTACGCCCGGCCGAGGAGGCAGAATTTAACCTCTACCACTGCCCAGGTGAGGTGACCTGATCAAGGAATCTACTTTCATTTATGTATTCATTTTGCCCAGGGGCATGGCATGCACTTTAACAGTGTTAAAGTACAAAGCAAATCCTAGAACACACAAGTGTGTGTTCGCACTTGTGAGCTGTGTGTGTGCTCACTCCCTAGCTCCCATTATGTTCCAGGCACCATGCTGTGTTCTAAAACAGCCATGAATGGGACAGATGTGGTCTCTGTTCCCAATGGAGTTTATCTAGTCTGACGGAGAAGAAAGATATTAAATAAATAATTGCAATTGTGATACATAAATACCATGAAGGAACCTATGGCATTGTGAGAATCAGTGCAGTGGGACCCCATCTGGTGGGGATAAGGATGTCAACTTATGTTTGGATCTGCAGACCTGTACTTCAGACCCTGCCAAGGTTACACCATTCCTGGCAGCCAGCTGGTTTGCCTCTCTTAGGTGACAGCCTTTTCTTATCAGGCTCATTCTAACCCAAACGCAAATACCTGTAGACCTGCACCATTTCTTCCTGTTCACCCCCCAGGTCTGTTATCTTTCTCTGCCCTGCAGACTGTTTTTTAGGAAGTAGTTTTTGTCCTCTCCAAAATTTTAATGTCTATGTTTTATTTTGATGAGGTAACGTGTTTGGCTAGAGGAACCCCCTTTTCATCACCAGGCCTAATTTTGCACTTCCTCAATCTTAATGTTTGTAGATTTAATTTTCCAAGTCAGGTGGTCTCTAGTATATCTCCATTGTTATATTTTTATTACATCACTATGGAATTTCCACCCACAGAGAATTTGTGTAATTTTTTTTCCAACAAGATTTTTATTCTGTAGCTGCCATTCTTCACATTCTCCTCTTTTCTGCCCGTCAGTCCCCTATTTCCATAGAATTAGTAATCTGGAAGTATTATTTTCCATAAGGAATTTGTCCTCTTTCTCTGTTGAAACAGATTTTCTGTCTGCGTTCCAATAGTACTTAGTAAAGTAAATGAACTTAAGGAAAAGTCAATAGATTTCCCCTATTCCTATCATATATTCTTGGGACAGGTGAACTGGATAAAATTTTTCACAAGAGGACATTGCGAAATTTCCTTTGTAGCTGTAAAGTATTTCACTTGATTATTATTGCTTGACTTAGATAGAAATGAATAGATCACAATCATTGTTTTGTCTCTTTTGGCAGTTTATAATCTCGTCGGCAGTATAGTTTATTTGAAACATTTCATTTGTAATATTGTGTAATTGCGTACGTAATATTAAGTAGACAAAGAGTCCATTAGTGTTAAAGTACAAGGCTATTCAGGTTAGAAGAATGTTTTTTGCAAGTTCACACGAGGTTTAAATACAAAGCAAATCCTAGAAGAAAATGGGAAATATCTACTGTCTTACTAGGTTTACTTAATAAAAAGTAGGGAGGAATTTTTGAGTGTCTAGTGGATTTGAATAGTATAGACAGCTAATCTAGACTACTGAGCATAAAACCTCTTATATACTTCTGTCTTGTTACGATTCAGACAAAAGCATATTTTTAGTTTATATTGTAGATATATAAACCTAACTTTACTCTCTCTTTTATTGTGGTGAAATATAGATAACAAAATTTGCCATTTTAACCATTTTTAATTGTATAATTCAGTGGCGTTAATTATGTTTACACTGTTATGCAGTCATCACCACCATCTATTTCCAAAATTTTTTCATTACCATCCCAAACAGAAACTCTAACCATCAAGCCATAACTCCGTATTCCTCTCCCCAAACTCAAGCTAATGTCTAATCTACTTTCTGTCTCTATTGAATTTGCCTTTTCTAGGTACCCCATATGAATGGAATCATATAATATTTGTCATTTTGTATTTGGCTTCTTTCACTTAGCATAATGTGTTTTGTTTTATTTTTATTTGTAAAATATATATAACATAAAATTTACCATTTTATTAATTGTTAAGTGTACAGTTCAGTGGCATTAAGTACATTCACATTGCTGTACAGTCATCACTACCACCTATCTCCAGAATTTTTCATTATTCCAACCTGAAACTCTGTACCTATAAGTCCCTATTTCCCCCTCTTCCAAGCCTCTGGTAATCACAGTTCTAGTTTTTGTTTCTATCAATTTGACTACTCTAGGATATAAATGGAATCAACACTATTTGTCCTGTTGTATCTGGCTTATTTTACTTAGCATAATGTCTTCAAGGTTCATTCATGTTGTAGTATCAGAATTTCATTCATTTTTAAGGCTGAATAATGTATATACCACATTTTGTGTATCTATTCATCTGTTTATAGGCATGGGTTGTCTACCATTTGGCTGTTGTGAACAATGCTACAGTGAACATTGGTGTACAAGTATCTGTGTGAATCTGTTTTTAATTCATTTGGGCATATCTAAGAGTGGAATTGTTGGGTCATGTGGAAATTCTATGTTTGGCTTTTTGAGGAACCTCCAAACTATTTCCCACAGCAGCTGCACTATTTTATATTCCCACCAGCAATATACAAAGATCCCATTTTTTGATTTTTGTTTTTTTAATTGTAGCCATCCTAGCAGGTGTAAAGTGGTGTCTCGTTATGGTTTGATTTTCATTTCTTTTTTTTGGTTTGGGGAGTCCCTTTCTGACAGAATTCATTTCCTTAATGACTACTGATATTGCACATCTTTTCATCTTCTTATTGGTCATTTGTATATTTTCTTTGGAAAAATGTCTACTAGAGTTCTTTGCCTTTTTTAAAATTTGGATGTGAGAAGGAGAGAGCGAGAGAGCTCTTTCTCTGCCCACTTTTTTTTTCTTTTTTTTTTTTTTTTTGAGACGGAGTCTCGCTCTGCCGCCCAGGCTGGAGTGCAGTGGCACGATCTCGGCTCACTGCAAGCTCCGCCTCCGGGGTTCACGCCATTCTCCTGCCTCAGCCTCCCAAGTAGCTGGGAATACAGGCGCCTGCCACCAGGCCCGGCTAATTTTTTGTATTTTTAGTAGAGACAGGGTTTCACCGTGTTAGCCAGGATGGTCTCGATCTCCTGACCTCGTGATCCGCCCGCCTCAGCCTCCCAAAGTGCTGGGATTACAGGTGTGTGAGCCACTGCGCCCGGCTCTCTGCCCACTTTTAAATTGGAGTGTCTTTATTGTTAGGTTACAGTTCTTTATATATTCTGGATATTAATTCTTGATCAGATATATGATTTGTAAATATTTTCTCACATTCTGTAGATTGTCTTTTTACTCTTAATGTCTTTTGATGCTCAAAAGTTTTTATTTTGATGGAGTCCAATTTATCTGTTTTTTGTTGTTGTTTCCCATGCTTTTGGTATCATATCTAAGAATCCATTGCCAATCTCAAGGTCATGAACATTTACCCTTATGTTTTCTCTGAGAGTTTTATGATTTTAGCTTTTATATTTAGGTTAATGATCCATTTTGAGTTAATTTTTGTAATATGGTGTGGGATAGGGGTTCAACTTCTTTCCTTTGCATGTGGAAATCCAGTTTCCCAGCATCATTTGTTGAAAAGACTGTTCTTTCCTCCACTGAATCGACTTGGCATCCTTGTGAAAAATCAACTGAGAGCTCGATCTTGGCTCACTGCAACCTCTGCCTCCTGGGTTCAAGCGATTCTCCTGCCTCAGCCTCCTGAAGAGCTGTGACCACAGGTGCCCACCGCCACACCTAGCTAATTTTTTTTTTTTTTTTTTTTTTGAGACGGAGTCTCGCTTTGTCACCCAGGCTGGAGTGCTGTGGCCGGATCTCAGCTCACTGCAAGCTCCGCCTCCCGGGTTCACGCCATTCTCCTGCCTCAGCCTCCCGAGTAGCTGGGACTACAGGCGCCCGCCACCTCACCCGGCTAGTTTTTTGTATTTTTTTTTTAGTAGAGATGGGTTTCGCCGTGTTAGCCAGGATGGTCTCGATCTCCTGACCTCGTGATCCGCCCGTCTCGGCCTCCCAAAGTGCTGGGATTACAGGCTTGAGCCACCGCGCCCGGCCAAGCTAATTTTGATATTTTTAGTAGAGATGGGGTTTCACTGTATTGGCCAAGATGGTCTGGAACTCCTGACCTCATGATCCGCCCGCCTTGGCCTCCCAAAGTGCTGGGATTACAGTCGTGAGCCACCGCGCCCAGCCTATTTCTATTTTTAATTGTATTTTACTTAAAAGTTTATATTATGGTAAAAACAGCATGACATCTACCATCTTTTTTGTTTTGTTTTGTTTTTGTTTTTTTGAGACAGTATCACTCTGTCACCCAGGCTGGAGTGCAGTGGCGTGATCTCTCCTCACTGTAACCTCCGCCTCCTGGGTTCAAGTGATTTTCCTGCCTCAGCCTCCTGAGTAGCTGGAATTACAGGTGCAGGCCACCACACCAAGCTGATTTTTGTATTTTCAGTAGAGATGAGGTTTCGCCATGTTGGCCAGGCTGGTCTCAAACTCCCAACCTCAAGTGATCTACCTGCCTCAGCCTCCCCAAGTGCTGGATTACAGGTGTGAGCCGAAATCTACCATCTTAAACATTTGTTTGTTTTAAACACATGGTCTTGCTCTGTCACTCAGGCTCGAGTGCAGTGGTGTGATCATAGCTCATTACAGCCCCGAACTCCTGGGCTCAAGCAGTTTTTCTGCCTCAGCCTGCCAAGTAGCTGGGACTACAGGTGTGCACCATCATACCTGGCCAATTTTTTTTCTTTATTTTTAATATAGATAGGGGTCTTGCTGTGTTGCCCAGGCTGGTCTTCAACCCCTGGCCTCTACTGATCCTCCTGCCTCAGCCTCCCAAAGTCCTGGGATTATAGGCCTGAGCCACTGCACCTGGCCTATCTTAAACATTTTTAAGTGTACAGTTCAATTGTTTTGAATTTTGAATATTGAATATTGTTGTGAATCAGGTTCTTCAGAACTTTTACATCTTGCAAAAATGAGACTATACTCATTAAATAAATTCCCATTTTTTCCTTTCCCCAGCGCCTGGCAGTCACATTCTACTTTGTGTTTCTACGAATTTGACTACTTTACATACTGCCTATATTTTTGAGATTTAGCCATAAGATGTCACTGTAGTAAGTGAGCACACTTGTATAACCACCATCTGGTTCTCCCTCATCCCCAGAGGTACCCACTGTATTACCATAACAGCATAGGTTCATTTTGCCTGTGTTTGAACTTTTTATAAATGGAAATTTCACAGTGTATATTCTTTTGTGTCTGGTTTCTTCAGTTCAACATATTGCATTCTCATGTGTTGTGTATGTGGCAGTGGTTCATTCTTTTTCATTGCAGGTTAGGATTCCATTGTATGATTATATCTCAATTTATACATAGTCTCCTGTAGACGTTTGGGCTATTTCCAGTTTGGGACTGTAATGAATAATGCAGCTATGGCCTGTGTGTTGTGTGTGTGTGTGTGTGTGTGTAAATACGTATATCTGTTACACATTTGAGTATATATTTAGGGGATCTCGTTTGATTTTTTATTTTTATTTTTTAAAGAGATAGCGTCTCACTTGTCCAGGATGGTCATGAACTCCCAGGCTCAAGCAATCCTCCCACCTTGACCTCCCAAAGTGCTGGGATTACAAGCATTAGCTGCCGTGCCTGGCCTTCATTTGGTTTCTTTTTTAATGGAAATTTTTATTGAGATAATTGTAAATTCATATGTAGTTGTAAGAAATGATAGAGATCCTTTGTACTCTTCTCCCATTTGTAACATTTTGCAAGACTTTAGTACTATATCACAACCAGGATATTGACATTAATACAGTCCACAGATATTCTGATTTCCCAGTTTTACTTCTCTTTTTTTTTTTTTTTTTTTGAGATAGAGTCTTGTTCTGTTGTCCAGGCTGGGGTGCAGTGGCACGATCTCGGCTCACTGCAACCTCCGCCTCCCAGGTTCAAGTGATTCTCCTGCCTCAGCCTCCTGAGTAGCTGGGACTACAGGCACATGCCACTATGTACAGTTAATTTTTTGTGTTTTTAGTAGAGACGGGGTTTCACCATGTTGGCCAGGATGGTCTCAATCTCCTGACCTTGTGATCCGCCCACCTCGGCCTCCCAAAATGCTGGGATTACAGGCATGAGCCACCACGACCCGGCCTTGCTTCTCTTTGGTTTGTTTCTTAAAGAGAAAGCGAGGTGGTTTAATTTGTAGTCAAGAGTCACTTCTTTCTTGATTACAGTGCTCATTATACAAATTTCATCTACCCGTTGGTACAGAAATGGTACCCTGCCACTTCCCTGGACATTTATTCCAGACAGAAAAATTCCTGTACAACCCCCACCTATATGTCTGCCAGCAGTTGATCTCTTTGCCTTCTTAAAAAGTTATGTAAACTCTTATCTAGAATATTTGGGGTTTTTAGTTCAACTGACTGGACATATACAGTATAGAAACTCATTTTTTTTCCAGGGGGTTTGATAATATTCTCAACTCTAGATCAAGAACTTCCCATTACTTAACCTGTCTTTGATGGTCCTGAAAGTTCCCTAGATGGGAAATAGATGTAGCAGTATGTCAGGGTCACTAATTTTCCCTGGATAGTATTAATATATATAGAAGGTTTGCTACGTCTCCTGGCCCTGGATAATCTGTCTGAAAAGAGTTTGTGTGAATGAAGTTTTCACATATTTGCTCTTCATGTCATCCTGTAGGCTCAAAATGAACAATACAGGGAGATTCATTTTGCTTATCTATAGTTTCTAAATTTTTGATAATGAAAATTATTACTTTTGTAAAGAAAGTTATAAAAATACTAACACAATTAAATATAAAAATGCAGGGTGCTTGGATCCTAAGAAAATAGGAGCTTACTGTGATTAAAAGTCAGACTGCATGTAATAATTAGTTATAATTAATAATGCTTTTTTTTTTTTTTTTTTTTTTTTTTGAGAGAGTCTTGTTCTGTTGTCCAGGCTGGAGTGCAGTGGTGCAGTCTCAGCTCACTGCAAGCTCCGCCTCCTGGGTTCTTGCCATTCTTCTGCCTCAGCCTCCTGAGTAGCTGGGACTACAAGTGCCTGCCACGACGCCTGGCTAATTTTTTGTATTTTTAGTAGTGACAGGGTTTCACCATGTTAGCCAGATCATCTCGATCTCCTGACCTCGTGATCCGCCCGCCTCGGCCTCCCAAAATGCTGGGATTACAGGCGTGAGCCACCGCACCCAGCCCTTTTTTTTTTGGTTTCCATGAAATCTTTCAGAAAATAATAATGCTTTTTCAAAGATTGAATTTTTGGTAAATGTTTATATTTTGGCTAGCTTAAGTTTTCCCCTTTCTCTGCCTTTCATTTCTAGAGTCACCAGAAGGAAAATGTAAAACATTTTTAAAATGGCTCTTTGCCTGTAAATCATCCAGCACACACCCTTCATTTTTTCTAGTTTCAGGCATAAAGGGAAACCAGGCTCAGATAAGAATGATCCTTGCTGTATGCTGAGAGGCTCATATATCTTTCTTTTTAAATTATTATTTTTTATTTTTTAATATTTGTGTATTGTATTTTTAATTTTTTTAGACACAGGGTCTCGTTCCGTTGCCCAGGTTGCAGTGCAGTGGTGCCACAGCCTTGAATTCCTTGGCTCCTGGGTGATCCTCCTAATTCAGCTTCCTGAGTAGCCAGGACTACAGGCCACCATGCCTGGATAATTTTTAAATTAAAAAATTTTTTTTTGTGGAGAACGGGGTCTTGCTTGGTTGCCCAGGTTGGTCTTGAATTCCTGGCCTCAAGCAATCATCCCGCCTTGGCCTCTCAAAGTGTTGGGATTACAGGTGTGAACCATTGTGCCTAGCTATCTTTTTTTTTTTTTTCTTTTTTTTAATTCTGAGAGGCTCTAGCTCAAACACAAGTTAGCAGGTTAAAGGCTACTCCAAGTTCTGGCAGAGCTAATCTTTACTGCTTGGTCTTCAAAAAATAGAGGTTTGTAACTCTTTATTTATTTATTTATTTATTTTGTGACAGAGCTTCACTCTGTTGCCCAGGCTGGAGTGCAGTGGCGCGATCGTGGCCCACTAGCAACTTTCACCTCCCAGGTTCAAGTGGTTTTACAGGCGAGTGCCAGCATGCCCAGCTAATTTTTGTACTTTTAGTAGAGACAGGGTTTCACCACGTTGGCTGGACTGGTCTCAGACTCCTGGCCTCAAGTGATCTGTCCTCTTCAGCCCCAGTGCTGGGATTATAGGCGTGAGCCATGGCACTTGGTCTTGTAACTCCTTTTTGGACTTCCTTCAAAGTGAAGGTCTTTGCCCATGAGCTCTTTGACATCATCTGGTGTCCATTGGTAATGCGTCAGCTCCAAAACTTTCTACTTTGTCTTGGAAGATTTGCTGGTGTCTGTGGGCATGGGCATGGCTGCTCTGGTTATCTGCTCCTGCCTCATTTCTTATTGGTCAATTGCCATTATCTTGGCCCAGAATCACAGTAAATTCTCTGAAGCCCAAATATGTTGAGGAAATACCAGGATACAGAGCTCATTCAGGGTGGATCTAATGTGAGTAGTTTGATAACTTGCTGCAGGATAGGCTTAAAACCAGAGGGTTGGCTGGGCGCAGTGTAATCCCAGCACTTTAGGATGCCAAGGCGGGTGGATCACCTGAGGTCAGGAGTTTGAGACCAGCCTGGCCAATGCGGTGAAACCCTGTCTCTACTAAAAACACAAAAATTAGCCGGGCATAGTGGCAGGCACCTGTAATCCCAGCTACTTGGGAGGCTGAGGCAGGAGAATCGCTTGAACTTGGGAGGCGGAGGTTGCAGTGAGCCGAGATGGTGCCATTGCATTCCAGCCTGGGCGACAGAGCTAGACTCCGTCTCAAAACAAACAAACAAACAACAACAGAAAACAGAGGGTCAGTGGAAATAGGACCTTGGTTGCAACAATGCCTGAATATGTCATGTTGACCCATTCACAAGTAATCATAGGGATGACATTTGTTATATTTCCTTTCATCATGCCTGAGAGCATAGTGGGAGGAAGTGGTGATATTTTTATCCTCTGGGTTGTCGATGTAATATTCTCATGTCAAGAAAATACTTTTTGGGAATGTAATTTCCATTTTCACTGAAGGCTCTGCTTCAAATTAGGACTTAACTGTTCAGAAACTTGCTCCTGGGTGAGCTTCTTGTCGCTCTGTACCAGGGTGAACATGTAGTGGCAGATCATGTCTGAGAAGAAGGAGATGATAAATATGGGCAGGACCATCCAGTGGCTGATGCTGGAGTTGAACAGTAGCTCCTTCACTGAGAGCTGGTCTGGCTTCTCCTGGGGTGCTGGGGCTCTTTAAGTTCTCCCCGATGCCTTCTCATGCTCCCTCAGCCTAGGTATTATCTTGACCTAAGACTGGCCAGCACCCTGCTACAGCCTTGGGCCTAGTGCACTGATTTCAGCTCCTCCAGCTGGGCTGCCAGTGGCCCACAGCAGCCCTCTATCCGTTTGATTTTCACTCACTATGTCTGGAGACTATGGAGTTCTACACAGAAACCAAGAGCTCCCTGACATCTTTTTGCTTGTTCTAAGCCATCTCTATTAAGATCACATTTTAGAGTGAAAGTTATTAAACCAAAGAATTTTGTTTGATCACTCTGACCCCCACTTGCTTCAGTGAAAAAAAAAGCAGGCTATAAAACATTATGTACTATATGAATTCACTTTGTGAAAACAGAAAAGACTTCTATTTATTACTGCCTACCACACAAAATAGTAAGGATTCAATAAAACATTGTAGACTAATGGCTGAAATGATTGAAAGAATACACAGGAAATGAAATTTTATGCACCAGATTGTTAACTGGGCTTATTTCTGTTCCAGGACTCTAGTTGATTATTCTTTTTTCCAGATTTACCACAGTGAATATATAATTTTTACTTGATATTTTTAAAAAGTGGTGTGATTTCTCTTTTTTATAAGTGGCGAGAGATTGATGAAAGTGAAAGTACTTTCTAGAAAGAACTGTGTAGCAAGTCATAAATTCAGTCATTCCCTGAAATGTCGTAATCTACTACAGAGCTTTGTTGTCCTTTTACTTTGAAAGGCAACACAATAGTTGGGATGTGTCAAAATGAAAAAATAGCGTTCATAGTTTAGATATATAGAACAAATTGGGACATAATTCCAGAACTGATGACTTAGTTCCACAACAAAGAACACACCACACCTGAGAGTTTCAGATATAATAACAAATGAATGGTGGCTGTCTTACTCTTGCTTTAAAATAGCATTCTTAAATACTAGGATGTGAGACCCACTCATTGGGTGGAGACCTTTTAGGAGATAAAAATAGAAGTTATCCTTATCCTCAGGGAGCTCATTGGCTAGTGACTGTGACTGGGAAGTAACATTTACAGTTTATTTATTTTTTATTTTATTTTATTTTATTTTTTGAGATGGAGTCTCACTCTGTCGCCTAGGCTGGAGTGCAGTGCCTCCAGCGTGGGCAACAAGAGTGAAACTCCGTCTCAAAAAACAAACAAACAAACAAAACACAATTTCAGGAGAGTATGTGGTTAAGTCTTCCTTCTACCCTATCTCCCAGCCACTAGGTTCTTTCACCATGTCTAGAGATATTTTATGCAGGGGTATAAATATGCATATATGTATCTACATTTAAAAATCGTAGATGGTGTTATGTTATGCTCTTCTGGAGTACAAAGTGTTCTATACGCTTGTCTCATTTAATATGTACAATAGTTGTCAAGACAGGTACTCTTACTAACATTTCCATTTTACAAGTAAGGAACCAAAGACATCTCAATTTCTTAATAACTTGTGCAGGGTCACATAGCTGATAGTTATAGAATCTGCTTCCTGAGGCACTACTTTATATAGTTAACTTATCTATTTCTTCACTTATTTTGAGTCAGAGTCTCGCTCTTTTGCCCAGGCTGGAGTGCAGTGGCGTGATCTTGGCGCACTGCAACCTCCCCCTCCCAGGTTTAAGCAATTCTCCTACCTCGGCCTCCTGAGTAGCTGGGACTACAGGCACCCGCCACCACCATGCCTGGCACTTTTTATATTTTTAGTACAGACAGGGTTTCACCAAGTTGACCAGGCTGGTCTCGAACTCCTGACCTCAAGTGATCTGCCCGTCTTGGCCTCCCTAAGTGCTGGGATTACAGGCATGAGCCACCACGCCTGGCCTAGTTAACTTTTTAATTTGAAACAATTTCAAAGTTACAGAAAAGTTGCAAGAATATAATAAAGAATTGCATATACCCTTTGCCTGGAGTCCTCAGTCAGGTTTCTGCAGTTATCTTAATAATATTGGCAAAAGGAACCAACCTAGGATTGCACATTGTTCCCAGTTGTCATGTCTCTCTAGCCTCCTTCAATCTGGAACAATTTCTTCACTCTTTCTTTTACTTTCTCATGATGGTGGTATCTTTAGAGATACAGGCCAGACCTGTCCAGAGAGATTTTGTAGAATATTTCTAAATTTGTGGTTGTCCTAGGTGTCCTCACAGTAATCCCCATATTATGCATTTTTGACCACAGTATCACAGAAGTTATGCTATGTTCTTCCCATTGCCTCTTACCGGGCAGCACACAGTGTCAATTTGTTCTATTATTTCTAATAAAGGGAGAAAGGAAGAAAGGGGTATGGGAAAGTAACTTGTTGGTTTGCTTTTTAGAGAACCCTTGGTTCAGTAAATATATTTTCCTTGTAGCACCCTGGAGGAGAAGAGGTTCTGCTGGAACAAGCTGGTGTAGATGCAAGTGAAAGCTTTGAAGATGTAGGACACTCCTCTGATGCCAGAGAAATGCTAAAGCAGTACTATATTGGTGATATCCATCCGGTAAGAACTATCAGTGCTAGCAACCCTTATGCAGAGAAAACTACTCAATAGCTGCAGAACAGGATGAAGAAATGAATTATTGGCCAGGTGTGGTGGCTCACACCTGTCATCCCAGTACTTTGGGAGGCCAAGGCAGGCGGATCACTTGAGGTCAGGAGTTCGAGACCAACCTGGCCAACATGGTGAAACCCTGCCTCTACTAAAAAATACAAAAATTAGCCGGGTGTGGTGGGGCACCCTTGTAATTCCATCTACTTGGGAAGCTGAGGCATGAGAATTGCTTGAACCTGGGAGGCAGAGGTTGAAGTGTGCCAAGATTGCACCACTGCACTCCAGCCTGGGCGACAGAGCGAGACTCTGTCTCAAAAAAAAAAAAAAAAAAAAAAAGATGGAAATTCATTCAACCTAGCCATCAGGCTAAATTTTCTCCAAAATTATCCAGTCTTACTGTGTTAGGATATAGCTTCTTTGCCAGGTAGCACATGTAGTATCTCTAAAAAGCTAAGGGAACTGATTGTGGATTATTTTTATGTGTTGATTTATTATTGTAATGCAGTTAATAATACCTCTACCTAAAATAGTGGTTTGCTTGTTTTTGCAAGCTCCTTGCTAAAGGTAGTAATTATGGACTTTTAAAACTGTCTGTATATACCATGCTAACAAGGGACCGTGATATGCTCAGAGTAGGGGTATCTTTCTATGATCCTCAAGTCTCCCAGGGAATTCACTATCACCAGAATACAGTCTCATATTCCAAAGTTAGAAACAAGCATATAATGAGAATTCATTTGGATATGTCTTAAAATATTATTTGTTTTCCTTTTTTTTAACAGAGTGACCTTAAACCTGAAAATGGTAGCAAGGTAAGAAGTCATTGGTTTGTCTTCTGTGCTTATATTTCTGTTTACTCAAGTAGAACTGCTTTTTGGAACATTTTTTCTTAACAAGAGAAGTTACAAAGTATTTCCTTTTTCCCCAAGCAAAAATCCTATTTTTCAGGAATTTGGACTTGGTGTCATCTCAGGAAAAAAAGAATAGCTGAGTCTTGAACGGCAGGAAACATTTTGCTAATGCTTCTATATGCTTTTTAAAAAAAAAAAAAACTGAAACTCGGCCGGGCATGGTGGCTCACATCTGTAATCCCAGCACTTTGGGGGGCCGAGGTGGGCAGATCACAAGGTCAGGAGATTGAGACCACGGTGAAACCCCGTCTCTACTAAAAATACAAAAAATGAGCTGGGCGCTGTGGCAGGTGCCTATAGTCCCAGCTACTCAGGAGGCTGAGGCAGGAGAATGGCATGAACCCGGTAGGTGGAGCTTGCAGTGAGCCAAGATTGCGCCACTGCACTCCAGCCTGGGCGACAGAGCGAGACTCCGTCTCAAAAAACAAAAAACCAAAAAAACCCTGAAACTCCAAAGCTATGCCTTGTGTGGTTTTGAAAGACATTAGTTTATGGGTTCAGTTATAGAAAAATACCTTACTTTTACATTATGTAGAACAAATGATAATAATTGTTTCTGTGTTGGAAAAAAATAATTTCAAAGTTGTTTTGTTTCTTATAGTTTATCTTCTTTATCTGTAGCACAGAGGCCTTTCTGTACTTATTTTCCAAATTTAATTCTTTTATCCTGTAGGCTCAAATAGGCTCACACCCTTCCCGGTTACTTAGTAATACAGCGAAAACAAAAGACTAAGTATTTGAGTGTTTGAAAACTTTAATGTGTACTGCACTGCATACCAGGAAGAAAATATGTAACCATTTTCTGCCTCCCACATGCTAGGTGGTTCATTTCCCTTCTTCCCTAACACTTTTCCTTAATTTCTGTCTTTCAGATAGCTGTTACACAGCACTCTAATTTAAAGGGACAGCAGTTTAGGTGCCACCTAGAACATAGGAAAGTGATGCTGCCTCCCTCCCCTTTTTCTCCTCCTTGCTGCTTGCTTCCCATTCCTCATTGAGCTGGAATTACTGAATAGGTTTGACACAGCAATTAAAGTTGGCCTAGACACAAGAATTCTATTAACTCAAGAGATTGCTTGCTTAACAGTGTCTGCCATCTGTTGCCCTGCAATCCAGAGTGTTTGTGTAAATTAACTCTTCCATCTTGCTAGACTGCTACTCTGAACTATTGAGTTGTTTCTGAAGGGGGAATGAAATGGTTCTTAAAACACTTTGTAACAACTTTTGGTTGTTTGTCCTCTCCTCCTAACACATGTATTACCCATTCTTGAATCCTTTAAAAAAAAAAATTAAATAGTTCAAAACAGTATTCTGTAAAAAGTTTCCTCCTATCTCCAGCTCTCAGTGTCTTAGTTCCCCTTCCCTGGAGGTAAGCAGCCATCATTTTTTGTTGTTGCTTACTCTTAATAACTTGTGTTATTATGGTAAAATTTGAACTACGCATGGCCTTGATATGTATATCGAACATGTCCAGAAAATACCACTCTCAGAGGTCAACATCTGATTCAAGGGATATAGGAGCCATAACACATTTCTGCACGGCAACTATGAGAGCATCTTTTATATTAAAACAATAGAAAAAATATGTTTGCAATTACAATGTCCAGAAGTCTACAAATTGCTTCTTGTTGCTGTTTTTCTTTCTTGGTAGTATAGTTAGGACCATTCTTAGGAATGTAGAACAATGTTCCCCAAATTCTGTTCTTGTATCACCTCAATTGGAATCCCTTGGCATGTACATGAAAATATATAGGAAATGTTTATTTCTTGGGCTTCCACTCCTACTGATTTGGAATCTCTGGAGATGGGGTTTAGGAATTTGCAGTTTAAGTAATCTAGGTGATAAGTAGGTAGCTAAGCCCAAACTTTTTGCTGAATGATATGCCCATCTTTTCATTTGAAAACTTAGGAAAATTTAATTCTCTTCAGTGATAAGCATTGTCTGCCTTCTATAGGCCAAAGAATTAGAAATTTCTCAGCTGAATTAAAACTATTGAGCCATCTAGGTGCAGTGGCTCACGCCTGTAATCCCTACACTTTGGGAGGCTGAGATGGGAGGATCGCTTGAGCCCAGCAGTTGGAGACCAGCCTGGGCAACATGGTGAGACCCTGTCTCTATTTTTAAAAAATCATAAAATTAGCTGCACATGGTAATGTGTGCCTCCAGTCCCAGCTACTGGGGAGGCTGAGGCTGGAGGATAGCTTGAGCCCAGGAATTTGAGGCTGCAGTATGCCATGGTAACACAATTGCACTTCCATCTGGGTCACACAGCGTGACCCCATCTCAAACAAAACAAAACAAAACAAAAAAACCAAAACAACTATTGAACCTTAGATTTTTTTGTAAGAAATATAGAAAAAGCATTTAAGCTCACCGAGTTCTGTAATAATTTAGAAGTCTCCAAATGTAGTTTAGCCGCTATCTGGGTTAAAAAATGACTAAAGGCAGTGTTTTCAATCCAGTTTTCCTCATGTCACTGTACTCAAGGGCCATGTCTTCATCAAGTAAAGAGTCTGGCTATTGTGTCTCTAGTCACTCTGCTCTACTTTAGGCAGATCAGGCAAGAAAGGCCTTTTGGAACATTTTCAAGACCACCTACTTAGGTTTTTATAGAGCGAATATTCCAACCTGACTTCAGTTCCAGGAATAAATTCTTGATCTCTCACATTTATTTCTTACAGAGGTTTAAATAGGCACTTGGTGTCTAGGATGTAGCTGTCTCTTTTCTTCATATTTTATCTCTGGTTTAACCATTCATCATTAAGAAATGGAAGTGGAGTTCATTTCATTGGTTACCTTCCTTTCTCTTGGTTCAGGGTTTCTGAATCTTTATGAAGAAGTGATTTTTAAAAGTTGAATTAAAGGTATCTTCAGCCTATGGGGGGGAGTTTTCATTTCCATTTTCCTTCTTCTCCTTTCCTCTATTTCTACCTGTCTCCTCTCCCACCTCCACAACCCCATATCTACTTCCTGTCTGAACCGCACCTTCCCTACTGCCCCCCAAGAAACACTCAAAATGTTGCTATTCCAGTGTATAAATCAGTAACCATTCCCTAATTCTTTTAGAAAACACCTTTCATATTACTTTTATAACACAGGTAAATAATTAATGGTCACCATTGTTTTATTGTTAGATGGATAGTACCTGAGTTGAAGGCCCAGAATTATTATACTGAAAACCTAAAGACTTAAAAACTTAAAGATCTATCAACAGATTTTTGTTTTACCTGCTTCAATCAAAAATAACTAACTAGAATTAAAAACCATTTGTCTTTGTGAATCTCTTCCTTGCTGGATTAACCCTCATGCTGAGAGCCGTCAATCTTCTACTTATATTTGACTTAATATTTTTCTGGTCTGTTTTTGGTTATGGAAACTCACCTTAGAAACAGACTTAGTGCTCTCTGTGCCAGTTTGCCTGCCTGCTTGCCTGCTCTTTAGCAGGTAACCTATAAATATTCGTGGTCTGTGAATTCCCTCTTTTGATGATGTATTTACTTCTTGGTTAGCTGTTTTATCACTTAATCTGCCATCAGTTCAAGAGATAAAGTGCATACAAATCCTAACCTGACTAAAAAAGTGGGCACCATTTCATTCATTTATTCAATAGATATTATCTAGATAATAGTTCAAATGCTTTACTAGTCAAATCTTGTATTCAAATAGGTCTAGTAACTTGACCAGTTCCCCATTACATTTTTTTTGAATGAGTAGTTTAAAATGTACATGGTAAAAAAAAAATATTAATAGTTCGAAAGTATACTATAAAAAATGTTGACCAGGCGCGGTGGCTCACGCCTTCAATCCCAGCACTTTGGGAGGCTGAGGCGGGCGGATCATGAGGTCAGGAGATCAAGACCATCCTGGCTAACATGGTGAAACCCCGTCTCTACCAAGAATACAAAAAATTAGCTGGGCGCGGTGGCAATCACCTGTAGTCCCAGCTACTCGGGAGGCTGAGGCAGGAGAATGGTGTGAACCCAGGAGGTGGAGCTTGCAGTGAGCAGAGATCGCGCCACTGCATTCCAGCCTGGCGAGAGAGCGAGACTCTGTCTCAAAAAAAAAAAAGATCTTTCTCATTTTTTAAGTAGATATTTAGTATTCCATAGATGAAAGTGTTGATGTGATGACATTTGCTTTCAAAGGATTTGATCTGTTTTTTAAAACAAATAAAATTGTCTCCATAGAGGCTTAACGTGTTTTTTAAACTTCATTTTTAACTTAAGAAGCTTAACTTTTGGAATCTGGTAAATTT
This sequence comes from Theropithecus gelada, assembly GCF_003255815.1. Lineage (NCBI taxonomy): Eukaryota > Metazoa > Chordata > Mammalia > Primates > Cercopithecidae > Theropithecus > Theropithecus gelada. Next base: position 27,324,002 of record NC_037688.1, read on the forward strand.
TACATGTTAGAAGCAGTCTATTAATTGCATTTAAAGTTATATTTTTTTCTCCCAGATGCTACTGAATTTTATTATACATACAGTTTTCTGTTATATAATGTATTATGTAACATACAGTTTACCTCTTTTATGGGAGAGAAACTAAAAAGAATATATTGTTTATAATTATGAAATATAGTTGATTATATTAAATTAAAATTTTTATTTTTAAGAATTATTTAATATCCCTTCCATACCTACTACCTAATTTATTAAAGTTTGGAATGGGATCCTGATGTCCTTTAGACAAGCAGTGATTGCTATTTACCAAAGAATTTTGTCTGGTTACTTCCTGATTTCCTGTGCGTTGTGTTGGGTTGTTTTGTTTTGTTTTGTTTTGTTTTGTTTTTGGTGGGGGAAACGGAGTGTTGCTCTCTCACCCAAGTTGAAATGCAGTGGCGCGATCTCGGCTCTGCAACCTCTGCCTCCTGGGTTCAAGCAATTCTCCTCCTGCCTCAGCCTTCTGAGTACCTGGGATTACAGGCACCCACCACCACGCCTGGCTAATTTTTGTATTTTTAGTAGAGACGGGGTTTCGCCATGTTGGCCAGGCTGGTCTCGAACTCCTGACCTCAGGTGATCCGCCTGCCTTGGCCTCCCAAAGTGCTGGGATTACAGGCGTGAGCCACCAGCTACTGCGCTTGGCTTATTTCCTGTTTTTGTATAACACTTACACTTTGTAACATAATCTTTTGAAAGAAATCGTAGAATGTGATGACAAAATTACTCTTAAAAGACAAAATACCCTTTGCTGAGAGTTCTCAAGGACTAATGTCTTCTATTGGTAAAGCTCTACTTAGAAATGATGTATAGTTTTGCAAAACAAGGGATCAGAAGGGCAAGGAAACATTCTTTTCAAATCAGTCCTCCAATGTTAAATTTTTCACTTCTTAAGTCCCAATAGAGATCATCCTGTGAATGTGTTAGTTTTTTTTTCTTGAGCGAGGTGTTACATATTTTATCACAATGAGTTCTTAAGAGAGTTTATAGCAATTTGTTTTAGGAGCTGTTTTTCTATCTTTGAATTTTGCCATATCTACAGGGAAATTTTTTAATATAACCGTTCGACTCTAGGATTACATGCTTTGCAAGGCAGTAATTGTTAAATTATATTCATATCCAGAAAGAAATGGTTCTTATTGACTTGTATATTTTAGTATATTGGAGCTTGATGAGAAGGCTGTCCTCAAGATCCATACCACATGACTGTGTCATAGTTGGGACTATAAAATGCTGAAATCATATGCCTTCAATACTCAAACATTTTAGGTGGTAAAATGAACCTAATGTTAAAATTCATATAGTGGTAGCTCATACTGTAAGGTCCATGGTATTATGGGGGGAAAATCCTTTCCAGTTTAGAATTTGAAGCCAGAAGTTCCCAACTTGTTTTTCATAAGTTACTGGCTACAGAGATACCAAAGTGTTTCAAATTCAAAGCTACACAATCTCTACCAGGCCACCTAAATACCCATTAAATTTGCCAAAGGTGTCCTGTGGCTTAAAATCTGCTTTTTCCAATTTTAACTACTTAGAATCCTCTTGGAATAGCAATGTAGGAATTAAAACATAAGGTCTTTATATATAGCTCATATTTTCCTTTTAAGCTTTTGAAAGCCTAAATGTAAGCTGTATAGGTTGAAGGTATAATGCCCTGTTTTTTTTGTTTTGTTTTGTTTTGTTTTTTGTTTTTTGTTTTTGAGACGGAGTGTCGCTCTGTTGCCCAGGCTGGAGTGCAGTGGCGTGATCTCGGCTCACTGCAACCTCTGCCTCTCGGGTTCAAGCTATTCTCCTGCCTCGGCCTCCCCGCCACCATGCCCAGCTAATTTTTTTGTATTTTTAGTAGAGATAGGGTTTCACCATGTTAGCCAGGATGGTCTCGATCTCCTGACCTCGTGATCCGCCTGTCTTGACCTCCCAAAGTGCTGGGATTACAGGCATGAGCCACTGTGCCCGGCTGCCCTGTCTGTCTTAATGCATCATAATCATGATTCTGGTTCATTCTTTCCTACATTTCTGTCCTGATGACAAAGTATACTCCATTCCTTAAGTGTGTGCTCTTCTGTCATGTTTTCTCATAAACAAAGTTCATCGTGAAATCCACCCCCATTGACCCCCACATCCTTTCCATGTAGTTGCCAGTTGTGACATTTCTTTGTCATTCTCTCTCTCTCTTTTTTTTTTTTTTTGAGTGGAATCTCACTCTGTCACCAGGCTGGAGTGCAGTGGCCCTATCTCGGCTTGCTGCAACCTCTGCCTCCTGGGTTCAAGCAATTCTCCTGCCTCAGCCTCCTGAGTAGCTGGGATTACAGGCATGCGCTGCCACACCCAGCTAATTTTTGTATTTTTGGTAAAGACGGGGTTTCACCATGTTGGCCAGGACGATCTCAATCTCCTCTCCTCATGATCTGCCCACGTTGGCCTCCCAAAGTGCTGGGATCACAGGTGTGAGCCACCACGCCCGGCCTCTTTGTCATTCTCTTAATCTTAGCAAATTGGGTCAATGCTTATGGTGCACTGACGTGATACTCTCAGATGAACATCTGGGAAATCACTCCTTTATGTAGCTGGTGGAAGAGAGAAAAATCTACCTGTGGTAGTGCTTCTTCAGTCTTCCTAGACGTGAGAGAATGGTGTTTTCTTCTCTCTACCCTTTAGAAGCCTGCTCCTCTAGGTTTTGCCACAATGTCCTTGGCTTAGAAAATTGTGTTGAGATAATTGAATATGACTTTAGAATTCACATTTATTTGATCTGAGCCTTTCATTTTACAAATTAGGAAACTGATTTATAACATTGGGCTTGAAGATATTAGATATAATTTTAGTTATGAGCAGCTTTATAAAAATTCTATTGAGGTATTACAAAATATTTCCTTTTTCCCTAAAAAGTCTGTCTTTAGTGTTTATATGTATATAAATATACTTATTTATTTATTTATTTATTTATTTTTGAGACAGGATTTTGCTCTGTCCCCCAGGCTGGAGTACAGTGGCACAATCCTAGCTCACTACAACCTTGAACTCCTGGGCTCAGGCGATCCTCCTGCCTCAGCCTTCCCGAAGTGTTGGGATTACAGGTGTGAACCAAGTGCCTAGCCCTTACTTATTTATTTTAGTGGGGAAGAAAAGCCTTAATGAACCTTGAACTTGAGGAACCAGTTTTATTTAAATAGTTAATTTCCATGAGTTTTGAGCTAAAGTCAGAGTAGACTTAACAGCAATTTTTTTTTTAGAACCTATAATACCAAAAGTCACAGCAATTTTGTTGTTTGCCAGTGTATTCTAAGCTTTTTGAAGAAAAAGAAGCATGCATATTAATTGCTTGGTAGGAGTTATGCTGGAAGAACTGTGGATTTGATTCGCTCTTGTAACTAAAGTCATAGTATTGCAATTATTACTTTCCATGCCAAAGATTGAGAGCATTAAAATCTGGGCATGGACATAACCGGGTAGATATGCCTCAATACCTGAAGGGATAGATTAAAGTCAACTATAAACTGTACGAATTTCCCTTAAGCATCCATTAGATTTAGCACAGTGCTTAACTGTGGAAATGAAGATTGGGGGGAGCTGTGCCTAGGGAAGGGAGGTTATGTGTTAATAGAACTTTTTTCATTTCAGTTTAAAAATAACCGATTTGGCTTATTTCCAAATTTGACTGAGCGTCTTGGCTGCTAAGAGCTGTGCCTTCAACATCTCTTTGATTATTATGTATTTGATTAAAAGTGGGGTCACTATGGTTTGCATCTACTTGGCTGTCAGTATCCTAGAGGGAGTGTATGCCTCTTTCTCTTCTCTTTCCTTTAATGAGTTAGACAACTTGGTCTTTTTTTTTTTTCGGCCCCAGGGATGGATTGATCTTAAAACAGGCACATTTTGCAGTACTTAGTTCAAAGAACACCATATGTTTTAAATTATTTATTGTTTAGAAATTTTTACGTTTCAGCATAGTACAGTTTTGGCTGTCTCTGTTCTCTTTCTTCAGTTGCTTATTACCTTTTTCTAAGGCTCACCTTACTTAGCAGACATCCAGGGCTTTTGATCGTAAAAGAGGCTAAAAGCTTTGAAATCTAGATAATCTGTTTATATGAAGTATATGATTTTTACTCTAATTATAGATTAAGCATCATAATACATGTATTATGCTGTGATGCTCTCATATAAGCCTTTCAAATTATCCCTTTTAAAAATAGTAACTACATTTTTTGTCTGTAAATCATTGGTATTTATGTAGCTAAAGCATAAAAGACCATGAACATTTTCTTGATGGAATTCAATTATTTCTCAGCTGCTGTGGTGGAATATTTATTTTAAAAGGCAACATTATAAATTAACTTGATGCACACACTACCATCGCTACCACTCCCACCTTCTGAATCTGTAGATAGTAACATTTGTTGTATTTTTCAAAGACTGACCTGTAACTCATTTTAATTAATTAGATCCTTACTAGACTAGCTGAAATGTCCCAGATAACAATAATCATAAAAATCTTAAAGAAGTATAGTAGTATGTTAGTATGGTTTCTTTAAAACCTTTCATTTGACATTTTTCTTGTCTACAGGCTAATTTCTTTCAGGTTTGGGGCATGTATTCATTTGCATGGCAGTGTTTTGGATATGTGAAATTAAAACTCATTTCATGGACTACTCTAAAGTATATCGGGGCCAATGTGATTGGAAATTCTTGGAGATTATTGAAAACGGTGGTTAAGCAGAGCTAATATTCCATGTTCATACCGTGAAGTACTTCTACATTTTGCAAAGATGGTATTTTGGGCAGCAGTAACCTATGCTAAAAGTGTTATTGTCCTCTGGCAGTAAGTTAGCAGGCCTTTTGTACTATACAGCTGATTAATGGAATCAGCACCTCATTTGATACTTACTTAAATTGAGTAAAAAATTTTAATAACAACCTTATTGTGATACAATTCACATACCATACAGTTCACCTATTTAAACTGTACAAGTCAATGGTTTTTAGTGTATTTACAAAGCTGTGCAGTCTATTTGAGAACAATTTCCTCACTCCAAGAAGGAACCCCATACTCATTAGCAGTCGTTTTCCACTTCCCCACAACTCATCCTCCTCATGCCAGCCCGAGGCAACCACTGATCTACTTCTACCTCTATTGATTGTCCTATTCTGAACACTTTATAAAGCAGATTTATATAATATGTAGTCTTTTGTGTCTGCTTTCTTTCACTTAGTATAATGCTCTGAAGGTTATAGCAGATATCAATACTTCAGTACCTTTTATTGCTAAGATTTATATTTTAAGGTTATTTTGTCATTTTCTTTCCTTTGACTCCGTTTTTTCTCTTTTCATTGTGAAATCAATTCTAAGGTCTCCCTTCATAATTATTATGATTTCAAAGAGTGAACCAGTATATTTTTGTGATCTACAAAGCAATCATCTATATGATCTAGAGGATTTCACAGTTGATCTACGTGTTAGAAGAGCTTTTTGGGCTTTAAAAAAGGTTTTTAGAAAGTATGATGTTAGCTACTGCCAGTGGCAAGCCCAGCTGAACCAGGCACATCATCATGACCACAAAGTAGTCCATTTCAATGTAGTTTGTATTATTAACATTTTTTAACATCTAAAAAAGTTTAGGTCATTTCTATGCTTTCATTAGTGATTCTTCAGTAGGAAGGAACCTAGCAAAGTGCCAGTATGTTATCAGAAATAAAATTCCCAGTCCATCCATTGCTTATATATTTGTAAACACCAAAATGCATGAAAAGTGAAGTTCTGGTATCAGTTACAGGGTTTATGTAGCTATTCAAGAAAATGTATATGTGCTATGTTAATCTTGTTTCTTTTTGTTTGTTATTTTTGAATATGTGTCATTTTCAGGACCCTTCAAAACATGATACATGCAAAAGGTTAGTATCCCCTTAACAGATTTCCTTATGTTCAAAGTAATGTCTAGCAAGAGACTCTTCCGTAAGTATATGTATGTAACATAATTTACGAGTTTAGCTTGACAACTAATTCTTTTTTGGCCCAAATCACTGCAAATTCAGTTGTTCCTTGACATTAGCAAAATTAACTTTTATACTTTTAGCCGTTTTGAATAATCTAAAAGGTTCATGCCTTGAGTAATTTTTTAATCTTATTGTGACACAAATTGGAATCACACTCAGTAAGAGGCCAGTATGCATGGACAGGTAGCTACTAGTGGGTCAGCCTTCAGTCTCTGCAGTTCAAACCAGCTACACTATTCTACTTAAAACTTAATCTCATTTACTTCTCACAACCATTCTGTAAGATAGGTGCTATTATTACATTTTACAGAAGAAAAAAACACTACAGTCATATTTAGGAATTTGGATTTTCTCAGGTTTACTTACAATATATTCCTTGGCATTAATATTAGTAATTCATTAGTATTAGCTCTGAAAGTTATAAATTGCCTTCCCTTAAGTGCCTCTATCTAAAATGACTGTGGAATCCTTGGCCTGTACAATATATTTGTGGAGATTATATAGAGCTAGCCATTCTATCTTTTGGACATCTCAGGGTATTTCAGAGAAAGAAAATATGTCTTTTTTTTCCCATAAAATATCAGATCTATTATTTGAGGTAATGGACACAGTATAAAAAAGTACAAACTATTAGTAAATTTAGTTTCCTTAATATTGAGGGCTTAGGGTCAACAAAATGCTGCATAAAATTTTGAAAATACAAGCCACAAAATTGCAGATTTTAAACATAAAACTTATGCTTATGCAGGGCGGGGTGCAGTGGCTCACGCCTGTAATCCCAGCACTTTGGGAGGCTGAGGCGGGTGGATCATGAGGTCAGGAGTTCGAGACCAGCCTGGACAACATGTTGAAACCCCATCTCTACTAAAAATACAAAATTAGCTGGGCATGGTGGTGCGTGCCTATAGTCCCAACTATTTGGGAGGCCGAGGCAGGAGAATTGCTTGAACCTGGGAGGCGGAGGTTGCAGTGAGCCAAGATCGTGCCATTGCACTCCAGCCTGGGCAACAAGAACGAAACTCCATCTCAAAAAAAAAAAAAAAAAAAACCTTATGCTTATGCTATAAAACTTAGACTTATGCTAAACATAAAAACTGATTAAGAATTATCAGGCAGAAGATATAAAGAATCCCTACAAATCAGTTTTTTGAAACCTCAGTAGAATATGAGAAAAAGGGCTGGGCACAGTGGCTCATGCCTGTAATCCCAGTACTTTGGGAGGCCAAGGCGGGTGGATCACGAGGTCAGAAGATCGAGACCATCCTGGTAACACGGTGAAACCCCGTCTCTGCTAAAAATACAAAAAATTAGCCGGGCGTGGTGGTGGGCGCCTGTAGTCCCAGCTACTTGGGAGGCTGAGATGGGAGAATGGCCTGAACCGAGGAGGCGGAGCTTGCAGTGAGCCGAGATCGCGCCACTGCACTCCAGCCTGGGTGATGAGCAAGACTCCATCTCAAAAAAAAAAAAAAAAGAATATGAGAAAAAGATTTAAACACTTTACAGAAAAGGAAACACAAATGTAAACATATGGAAATGAGGTTTAATCTCATTCATCATTAGTGATATGTGAATTAAAATCATAGGTGTATTTCATACCTAACCAGATTGATAAAAATTAAAAATTTTGCAAATAAGAGTTGGTTGGAAAGTTTATCCCCCAACTCTTAAAAACACTCCTAGGGTAATGTAAATGAGTATAATCAGTTTGGAAAGCAGGTTGGCATTATCTAGTAAATTTGACAGGATGAATTAACTTTTGACCCAGCAATTCCATTTCTAATGATATACTTGATAGAAATGTGTGCACAAGTACACCCAGAAATATGTACAAGAATGTTCACAGCAGCATTATTCGAGATATTCAAACATCAGAAACAACCCTAATAAATTGTGGTATATTCATACAATGGAACACTACAAAACAATAAAAATAAATGAATCGCAAACATGTAGTAATCTGGATGAATCTCCAAGAAGAAAAGTCTGTGTTAGGACAGGAAGTTATTGTTGAACCTGAATCTCCTGTGATGCAGTATAAATGTGTTTCGTCTGGTTCTCTCCTCAGTCGCAGTTAAGTATTAGGAAAAATTATGTGAGTATTGGTGTCAACCATTCTCAGTCTTTTGTACTAAAGAAATTTTCTGGCCAGGCACGGTGGCTCATGCCTGTAATCCCAGCACTTTGGGAGGCCTCGGCGGGCGGATCCACGGCTGAGGCAGGAGAATGGCGTGAACCCAGGAGGCGGAGCTTGCAGTGAGCCGAGATCGCGCCATTGCACTCCAGCCTGGGCGATAGAGCGAGACTCCATCTCAAAAAAAAAAAAAAAAGTCAAATTTTCTTCTTCAGTGTTTTCTTAAGGATCCTACTTTTGGATTCTTTAGGCTTTTGTGGTTGCTCTTCAAGGAGTCTGAATTCATTACTCTTATCAGGAGATTACTTCAGAGTTCCCAGTGCATATTGCTGTTATACATGCCATATTGCTTGGTATTTTAAACAAAGCTGCCTGGCTAACATTCCAAACTAGTCCAGCTTAGCTTTCTGCCATACGTAAGCATACAGAGTGCTAGGCATGTTTAGGCAAAGAATCATTTTTCTCATGAACTTCAGCTCGTTTTATTGACTTCAAAACCTTTTAATACCAAGACTCATATGTTTTAAGTAGAGGGGCAGCCGGGTCATTTGGATCATGGAAGAATTATACTTTAAAACTAGTGTGCTAATAAGTTCTATTAAAGAATTATTATGTTAAGGAGAATGATGACTGTTCTGAAGCTCCTAAGGAAAGGCTCTTGCAGTACTTTTGAAGCTGCCATTTGCTTTACCCTATTAGAACTGTATATACTTTTTGTGTATGTGTATCCTTATTAGTGTCCAAACTTAACTAGGGATTAAGAAGAGGGGTTTGGAATCACACTGTCCAACTCCCTTACTAGCTTTGGGATTTGGGGTGCAAAGCTTATGTTTCTCTTGTATGAGATGAGAATAATAGCCCTATTTCATAGGGTGTTGTAAGGATTAAATCTTTAAAATACATATGAAGTAGATAGGATATTTCTGGTAGTTATATTAGATATGATTACTTCCAAATTTATATTGGGATGGATTTTTTTTATACATATATGAAATGTCACTTACATAATGGTGTTTTTTCCTGTTTAAAAATGTTAATTGCAGAATACGTGAAAAGCAAAAGCACAGAGAAGACAATGTGAGAGTATCCATAATCCCTAACTCAGAAATAACCACTATATGACTTTGTAGAAACACATATAAAGGCATGGAAAGGCATCTTATTTGATATCATACTATTGGTTGTTTTTAACCTTTTAAAAAATTACTTTGTAATTTTGTCACTCCAATCCAAATATTTTTTCCCCAACTACTTTGTGATAAAAGCAGTTAAATTTCCCAAAGTAAATAAAAACTCCTCGCCCATATAAAAACATGTGAAAGCTGAAAGATAGTGAACATTTGTCTTAAAATATTAACAGTTTTATTGCTTTCTCCCCCTCCTCCTAGTTGCTGGTCATACTGGATTTTACCCATCATAGGCGCTGTTCTCTTAGGTTTCCTGTACCGCTACTACACATCGGAAAGCAAATCCTCCTGAGGAGGCCTTGCTGAAGTTGGAAAGTGCATCCATTTTGGGGTGAAAACTAGAGACTTGCTTGGGGGCTGCAGAAGTGCCCTCTCCTCGAATCCTGCCAGTTGCATTCTTCCCCCTTGGAGCCAAGACGATTGGCCAGACATCCACCTCAGATCTGGGACCAGTGTCCTCCATCTCTCAGAGCCTTACTCCCAAAGTACCTGCTCACTGTTCTGTGTCAAATGATTGCCGGTGTTTCCTCTCTTCACTGGTTTCCATGAGTACCCTTATATTTCAAAACTTCCTGTTCATAAGTTATAGTGACATTGCTCTTTCGTAAAAATGCCTGCTTTCCAATACTTTGATTGCACATTAGACATTCTTAACAGGGCGGCAGTCTAGTGTTGAAACTTTTATTTTTTCATATTTCTTTTAAGTAAATTTTTAAAAAAATTTCTGATTTAGGGCTGGGTGCGGTGGCTCAGGCCTGTAATCCTAGCACTTTGGGAGGCCAAGGTGGGAAGATCGTTTGAGGCCAAGAGTTTGAGACCAGCCTGGGCAACATAGCGAGACTCTTATCTGTTTAAAAAAAAAAAAATCTGATTTAATTCTGTTATTTATCATAAGGGGTTTAATTCCTGAAGTAAAGGTATGCACCTATTAAACTTAAAACTGTCAAATGAGTTTTGTTCCTTTTATGTGCATGATAAAGCTACAAGGAATGGTGTGGCCACCTCCTCCTCCCTTTCAAGCTAGGGCAGCAGGTAGCTCTTCCCACCCCCTGAGCCCAGCCCCTTCCCAAGTGGTGCTGGACAAAAAAACTACATGGCCCTTTTATGTCTTGGGGCTGGAAAGGGAGGGATGAATTGGGGTGATAGAACCCTGGTGAATTCAGAGTTATCTTTCTTTAGAAAAATATTGAAAAACACTACTTCAGGATAGGAGTTTAGAAAAAGCACCAAAGCTTTCACTTTGGTTTGGCACCAGTTTCTAACCATCTGTTTTTTCTACCCTAGCTATCTTTTATTGGTAAAATATAAATGTATAATTATGTCTGTAGAGCTTTACCAAGCATTTTCCCTCCTATTTTGTTTGTTGATTAGCAAATTTTTGATTCTCCATTTTCCAAAAGTAAAAGACTCCAGCATGGCCTTCTGTTTGCCCCGAGTAAAGTAACTTCCATAGAAAATGGTATTTGAAAGTGAGAGTTCATGACAAGAGCCCGTTTTCCATTTCTTCTGTATTTTACCTCCATGACTCCAACTTGTGGGTTTGTTCTGTTTTTCCATGAGAATAAAATACTGGCAGTTTTTTTCTCTGATGTGTGTTCATTGAGAAGTAGGTTACTAGAATTATGTTACTGTGTCTTATTGGTTCAGTGATGATTTCTCTGGCATATTAGACTTTTATTTTTTTCCCCATAGAAGCACCTGAGGAAATAAATAGTACACTGGCTGTTTTCTGCCAGCAACTGTGGTAATTTTTCTCCCTGTCCTTTGAGAATTGCTAGTCTGCTTCTGAGCCATTGTCATATCCGGCAGGGAGCAGCTTGGTTCAAGAAGGACCATAGAGGCTGCTCAGCATCTCCTCCCTCCCTCCCAGCTTGCCAGGGATTTGATGAGACAGGAAACTGCCCAGCAAACCAGGGACTGCCCATGCAAACTATTTAAGAAAAAGTTCAACCCAGGTCTTGTATCCTGTGATTTAGCAGTTGAATGAATACAGAATTCATCAAAATAATATTAACCTTGTACTTGCACACTTGGATATATTTGGGAGTAATTTTAGGAGATTTCTGGCTGAGTTTTACAAAATGTCAGGGATATGGGTTTAGTAAAACTTTTATCTTTAGAAAAATGTTCGTATGCATTATAAGATGCTACTTTTAAGACAATATTGATAAAAACCTTGGTTATTATTTAACAACAGTGGTATAACTTGATGCTTCTCTATTTAAAGGCAAGGAAGGATTGGTATATGATTGCCTGTAATAAATAAATTACGTGATTATTGAAGTACATTGGGGTAAAAGTAAAGAACAGAGGAGTATTGAGGAGCTTGAAATGGAACATTCAATCTAAAGCCAAGCCTGAAGATAACTTGAATCAGTTGTAAAAATGTGTTGGCAAGGTCCAAAATTGAATGAAAAACATCTGGCTTATAAGCAATGTTAGAGAATTACCATCTTAAGTAAAATTGGTGTTTTTGTTATTTTTAAGGTAAATGCCAGTGCAAAAGGTATGTTTTTCTACTTCACATTGGTTTTCTTTTCCTGTTTACATCTGGACTTGTTTTTTACTGAGAGCCAGAGGAAAAGATAATTAGACTTTGTCTCTTCCACGCATGAAATCCCTGCAGTACCCAGGGCTGCTTCTGAGCTACTGCTGATGTGATGTCACTTTGTATTAGGAAAACCAGTTGGGGGTCCATTTACTATTATTCTGTTGCCTACAAAAACAGCCAGGTGAAAGGTAAATCTTGTGTGAGAGTTTGCGGAGGTTTTTCTAAACAATAAAGTAATATAGCACACTAGCCAAATCCATCCAAAAGGACTTTTTTTTAAGGAAGTAGGCTTGAATTCACGAAACAGTCTTGACACGGGTAGGTGGTGAAAGTCCTCTGGAGAGCAAGTGGAGCCAGTCCCCATTGGCTGACAGTGCCACCTGGAGCTGGTCTCTGGGGTGTTTGGTTGTTTATTCCTGAGGAGGACTAACTGCTGCTGCTGCTGCAAACTGGACTGTACACATCATGGCTGCTGGACACGAAGGAGGAGGTAAGAGAAGTTTCATGCCACCAAAATAGAGGGTGTTGGTACCACTGCCCCTGGTCTGAGAGTCAGGGTTTAAACCTGCCTCAGTAGAGACTAGTTTGAAATGACACCAAAATTCCCCAGCCCCTACTCAGCAATTGGTTTTGGTTTCCAAATGACTTCTGCATTTGTAAAGATAACAGAGTGGTGGGGTCAAAGTTTATCTTGTGTTTAGATCTCAAGACTCCTTAAGCAAAAACAAAAATCCCTTGGAACCTATCTTTTGAGCCTGTAAAGTTCTTTTAGCAGTTGTCATAAATGCATATGTTGTGAAATCAGAACACTGTCGAGTTTATACTCATTTAGCTGCAATGTGGGACAATGAAAAATGCTTTACAGGCCTTAAGTATCATTACTTATGGTATCTCCTGCTTTAAAATCTCAAGCAATATCTATCTGGTTAAATTCCATTTTAGGAGATTGAGATGCAGAACGTTGATGTTCATTACCTCCTCCTACCCCAGGAGAAATGGATTCAGACATGTCTTGTCTCAACAAGAAATTGATTTTTCTTTTTTTAACTATCCCATTCTGTTGCCAAATATCACAGAAGTAATGAGGAGTTTAGTTACATTTGGCTGTTGTGCTCTGAAAGAGCCAGGTTTGGAATTTGTGGGGGTGATCTAGGAAGAAGGTTCCAAAGAAGCAGAGGCATTTGTCAAGTTACCTACCCTATATCCAGCATCCTCCTCGTGAGCTTCAGTAGCTGCTCTTTGCCCACGCTTGTATCCTACGTTTGCTATTTGGGCAAACCATTACTTCAGTTATTTAACTTCCCTTTTTTTTTTAACTTCACCTTTGACTGTGAACAAGTAACATTAACATTCCTTTTGTATATTCACTAATGGCGTTAGTTTACCTATTTTATTTCAGAATATTTTGAACGAAGATCTTTGTCTCTTTCTGCTGGAATGCACACACAGTGAATGTTTGTTAGAACTACACACAATAAAGACACTGTTTTCCTTTTCTTGCCCTGACTACACTTATTTTTTTTTAATGAAAAAATTTTTTTTTACGTAGAAGTGTTGGTTTTGTAATCCTCAGGTGTTCTGGAAGAGAAGGATTTGAGAAGCATGACAGTCTCCCGTGTCTGTGCTAACGATGTGTTTAGCACAGTGTGGTGGGGAGTTCCGTGGTTCTCCAGGATTCTGCTCACTGTTCTTTTCGTGAAGTGAATCGTTCATTTGATAATCGTGAAATGCAAAAAGTAAGGCTGTGTTTTAATGGATGTGAAGTGGGAACGGGGTAGCCAGGTTTGAGGTTCTGTTTCCACTGAAACTACCTACTGAAAGAGAAGCCAGTACCAGGTAATACTGTTTTGTTATCTGCAATGCCAGTCTTCAAATGATTGTTTTTCTTGGAAATAGCTAAACTGTTGGGGGAAATTAAACACTGAGATTGAAGTTTAGTGACTGTGTTAATAAAACAAGGGAAATAAACCATTTTTATAATTACCTTTAAAACATACTGATAGCCATCTACCATTACTAACGTATCAGATTTCTGTTGAGAGATCGTTCATTAGGGCTTGGCTATTTCACTATCACAGGAACTGAGGATTACTAACAGGAAAGGATGCCCCCATTCTTGTTACCAAAGTTTGAATTTAATGTTTAATCTTCGATACTAATAAGAATTTATTATCATAGCACTCTCCCTGATGCTGAATAGTTGGTAGGTGCTTGACAAATCCTGGTCGATTCATGAAAGCCTGAGGTAGAAGGCTGATTCCAATTATCTAAATCTAAGGGAAGAAATATCCACACAATCTGTTAAGCTGCTGGTAATTGATAGCATAAATGTAACGTTAATTAGTGAACTAGATTGCTATGTATGTGCAAAGCCCAGTCAGCCTAATCACATATATGCCAGCATTTTAAAAACAAAATTATTTGATGAAGCAGTGAGAGACTAGAGTGGCTTTCCAGGTGAAACATGAGAATACACTTGTAATGCTGTCATTTCTCTGACACCTACTATGTGCCATGCAATGTGGTTTACAAACCTTGCTGATCTGTCCCTGTCTACCTTGTAAGGACACTTTTATGGCAACTCAGAGAGCCACCTGACTTGACCACAGAGCTAAGAGGAGAGCCAGGGTTTTTCTGTTTTGTTTCGTTTTGAGGCAGAGTCTCTATCCCCCAGGCTGGAGCACAGTGGTATGATCTGGGTTCACTGCAACCTCCACCTCCTGGGCTCAAGCAATCGCCTCACTCACCCTCCCAAGTAGCTGGCACTTCTAATTTTTGTATTTTTTTGTAGAGACGAGGTTTCACCATGCTGGCCAGGCTGGTCTTGAACTCCTGGTCTGAAGTGATCCACCCGCCTTGGCCTCCCAAAGTGCTGAGATTACAGGCGTGAGCCACCTCCCCTGGCCTGAGAGCCAGGGTTTAAACCTGCCTCAGTAGACTAGTTTGAAATGACCCTTGAATCCCATGCAAATGGCTTAGTTTCTTGAAGCCAGTTAATGAGAATTTAGATCTGAACTATGTTGCTGAAAACAACTTTTCATAAGAGGCAAAGGATTGAGAATTGAGGACGACTGATGAAATCCTTAAGCAGCACATATGAGAAGTCCTTGCATTTCATCAGTCTAGGATCCTGGATAAAATTTAACATGGAACCATGTATGTAAATACATAGTTTTTGGGTTTTTTTTAAAAGAAGGTTTTGCTCTGTCGACCAGGTTGGAGAGCAGTGGCATGATCATAGCTCACTGTAGCCTCAAACTCCTCCGCTCAAGTCTCAGCCTCCCAACTAGCTGGGACTACAGGTGTGTGCCACCATGCCCAGCAACGTAAAAAAAATTTTTTTTTTTGGTAGTAGTAGAGTCTCACTATGTTGCCGAGTCTGGTCTCAAACTCATGGCCTCAAGCCAGTCCTCCTACCTCAGCCTCCCAAAGTGTGGGATTACAGGCATGAGCCACTGTGCCTGGCCCCATTTTCCTTTTTTTTTTTTTTCCTTCCCTGTTTTTCAGAAATTGAGGTGGGATTGTCTTCCCAGACAATACAATGATGTTCATAATAAGAATCTTCTGACAGACCTACTCACTCTGATTTTAATAACCTAAGAAATCTAATCAGAGACAAATAGAGATAGAATCAGGAGAGGCTAAGTCATGAACAGCACAGGAAAATGAGCTTCCAAGACTCCCAGTCTGACCCCCTTTTTCTCTTTTGTAACTTTTTTTTTCCTACCTCTCATCCTACCTCATCTTGCCCTCTTGCTTTGCCTCGTGTTTTATTTTATAAAGGACAACACCTCAGCTATGCTCCTCTTTTCTTTTTCTTTTGTTTTGGAGCTGGGGTCTTGTTATGTTGCCCAGTCTGGACTAGAACTCCTGGGCTCAAGCCATCCTCCCACCTCAGCCTCCCCAGTAGCTGGGGCTACAGGCATGCGCCACTGCACTGGCTACATCTTCATTTTTGTGTTGTGGTACAAAAATGTACTTGACGCTCTGTCCTAAAAACAATGGGAAGAAATAATTTGTTTATAAACTGGACCATCCAGAAAGAATGCGGTTCTGTTTGAACATCTCTATTCACCTTTGTTTAAAGCTACATTCTAGCTCTGGGCCTTTCGTGTGAATCAAATTTGCCTTTTCAGTTACTTAAAATTGGGCTTCTGAAACCCACATATCTTGACAACTATGGTCTCTGCAACTTATCTGACCGTAAAACACTTGCCTGGGTAATGTCCTTGTAAGAGTTCTTCCTTTCTGGCCGGATGCGGTGGCTCACGCCTGTAATCCCAGCACTTTGGGAGGCCGAGGCGGGTGGATCACTTGAGGTCAGGAGTTTTGAGACCAGCCTGGCCAACATGGTGAAACCCTGTCTCTATTAAAAATACAAAAGTTATCTGGACGTGGTAGTGCATTCCTGTAATCCCAGCTACTCGGGAGGCTGAGGCAGGAGACTCTCTTGAACCTGGGAGATGGGGGTTGCAGTGAACTGAGATCGTGCCACTGCACTCCAGCCTGGGGGACAAGAGTGAAACTCCATCTCAGGAAAAAAAAAGTAGTTCTTCCTTTCCAAGTATACCTAAGTTCCCATAAGACAGAAAGTCACTTTTTTGGTTGTTAATTTTTTGAGATAAGGGTCTCACAATGTCACCCAGGCTGGAGTGCTGGAGTATCATCATGGCTCACTGTAGCCTTCACCTCCCAGGGTCAAGCAATCCTCTTACCTCAGTCTCCCGAGTTGCTGGGACTGCAAGTGCCTGCCACTGTGGCCAGCTAATTTAAATTTGTTTTAGAGACAGAGTCTTGCTGTGTTGCCCAAGCTGGCCTTGGCCTCCCAAAGCGCTGGGATAACAGGTGTGAGCTACTGTGCCCAGAAACTCATTTTTTATTCCATGCCAAGTCTCAGTATCTCTGGAAAGAAGAAACATTCTTCACTTTAAAACACCTACAGATTATTATTGTCATAGAGTAAGATATAGAAACCCGCTTAAGCTCACATAGGTAACAGAGAAATGACTTGCTGTGAATCAGTAACAAATGAGTATCTGATGGAACACAAGGGTAGAAATCAGCTGGCCCTCCTGAGGATCTAGGAACAGGAACCAGAAACCCATAGGAACCAAAGTGGTTACTTTAGTTTCCTGTCCAAACTTCTAAAGGAAATTAATAATTAGAAGTGAAAATGTGGTTGACTGGGTAATATGAGTGTCTACTTTTGGTCCCATCAAGGGAATGGGAACCCATCCCCCAGCCTTGAATGGGAAGGGGATCATAGGGAAAGCAGTTTCCCAAGGGAGATGCTATAATTGCATACTTTGTGTATATTTAAATGTCTTCAGTAATTAACTAAACGCCCTCTGAAGGAAGGCACTTCTGCATTTCTCAGGGTGCCCTGCATTGGGCTGGGCCATAGGGAGGGCAAAGTGGATTCAGTATGGCTTACCGTGCTGTGCCTGCATGGCTACAACTATAGCCATGCTGTAATGAAGATAGTATAGTCCAGGCGCGGTGGCTCATGCCTGTAATCCCAGCACTTTGGGAGGCCAAGGCAGGCGCATCACCTGAGGTCAGGAGTTTGAGACCCGCCTGGCCAACATGGGAAAACCCCATCTCTACTAAAAATACACAAAAAAATTAGCCGGGTGTTGTGGCACGCATCTGTAATCCCAGCTACTCGGGAGGCTGAGGCAAGAGAATTGCTTGAATCTGGGAGGTGGAGGTTGCAGTGAGCTGAGATGGTGCCGCTGCACTCCAGCCTAGGCGACAGTGGGACTCCGTCTCAAAAAAAAAAAAAAAAGTAGAGTTCCCATAACCAGTTTCCCCTATTATTAACATCACATGTTTATATGCGACAGTTGTTACAATTAATGAACCAATATTGGTACGTTATTATTGAAGTTCTTATGCTAGTTCCTTAGTTTTTGCCTGATGTCTTTTTTCTTTTTTTGAGATGGAGTCTCAGCTCAATCTTGGCACACTGCAACCTCCCCCTCTGGGTTCAAGCAATTCTGCCTCAGCCTCCCGAGTAGCTAGGAATACATGCGCCTGCCACCACGCCCGGCTGATTTTTTGTATTTTTAGTAGAGACAGGGTTTCACCATGCTGGCCAGGCTGGTCTTGAACTCCTGACCTTGTGATCCGCCCGCCTTGGCCTCCCAAAGTGCTGGGATTACAGGCGTGAGCCACCGTGCCCGGCTGACCTTGACAGTTTTAAGGAGTACTGGTCAGGTACATTGTAGGATGCCCTCTGTTAAAATTTGTCAGATGTTTTCCTCATGATTAGACAGAGGTTATGAAATGGGGAGAGGAGGACCACAGGGATAAATTGCCATTTTCATTATATCATCTCCAGAGGACACACTGTCAACATGATCTGTGATGGTTGATGTTGACCTTGATCACCCGGCTGCGGGACTGTTTATCAGGTTTGTCTACCCTCTAGTCACTCTTCAGGAGGGACTTTCCATATTGTTCCACACTGTGGCAGGAAGTCGCTGCACAGCCCACACCTAAGGAGTGGGGAGTTATGCTCCATCTCCCTGAGAGCAGAGTGCCTACATACATTATTTAGAATCTTTCTGGATAGGAGATTGGTTTCATAGATTGTTTTATTTCTTTTTATTTACATATTTATTTTTAGAGACAGCATCTCACTAGGTTGCCCAGGCAAGAGTGCAGTGACTCTTCACAGGTACAATCAATCACTGCACACTGCAGCCTCAAACTTCTGGCCTCGAAGTGATCCTCCCTCCTCAGTCTCCTGAGTAGTTGGGACTACAGGCACATACCACCACACCACGCCATGCTCAGGTTTCACAGAATTTTATAGTGGATTGATATGTAGCTTTTTTTTTTTTTTTTTTTTTTTGAGATGGAGTCTTGCTCTGTTGCCCAGGCTGGAGTGCAGTGGTGCGATCTCGGCTCACTGCAACCTCTGCCTCCCAGTTTCAAGTGATTCTCCTGCCTCAGCCTTCCAAGTAGCTGAGATTACAGGCATGTGCCATCACACCCGTGTAATTTTTGTATTTTTAGTAGAGACAGGCTTGCACCATGTTGACCGGGCTGGTCTCAATCTCTTGACGTTGTGATCCGCTCACCTCGGCCTCCCAAAGTGCTGAGATTACAGGTGTGAGCCACCGCGCCTGGCCCCAAAAGGTGTTTAGTAACTTGCCTAAACGTGGATAGCCAAAGGCCATCGACTATTTTTGGAAAGCCTTCCCATGAAAGATAGAGACCAAAACAAAATAGGAAAAAGAAAAAAAAAATAGAAAGAAAACAATGCAGAAGAAAACTAAAGGGGGAAACAAAACAACAAGCTGATAACATCAAAAAGATGAGAGATGACATTGTCTCCATGAATACAATAGGATGCTATTTTAGAAAAGGAACATTCAGCCGGTTCATGCCTGTAATCCCAGCACTTTGGGAGGCTGAGGCAAGCGGATCACTTGAGGTTAGGAGTTTGAGACCAGCCTGGCAAACATGGTGAAACCCCATCTCTACTAAAAATACAAAAATTAGCCAGGCGTGGTGGCAGCTGCTTTTAATCCCAGCTACTCGAGAGGCTGAGGCAGGAGAATCACTTGAATCCAGGAGGCAGAGGTTGCAGTGAGCCGAGATCGTGCCACTGCACTCCAACAAAGTGTAGTGTGACAGCAAGATTCCGTCTCAAAAAAAAAAAAAAAAAGAAAAGAACATTCAGAGAATAAGACTTCTAGAAATTATAAGCAGCATTGTAAAGAAATCCTTGTCTGAAAGCCTTTTCTTGGCTTTTTTTTTTTTTTTTGGATCAATTTATTGCTCTGAGGTTATTCAGTCTAAAGATATGTATATTGTTAAGTCTGTGGATCACTTTCTAACTACTTTCTAAGAGTGGCACAATTTACCATCCCACCAGCAAGATCTAAGAATGCCTGTTTCACTGTGGAATTGGATACTTTGCATGTCAGATCCAATGCTGGTGTACCTTTTCTTAGGTACCTGGAAAGTAGAAATCATTTTGGTCACATAATTCTTTTAAAATGAATCCAGTCTATTTACTTAAGAAATCATTTGCTCATAGGAGTTATGAATTCTCACTCTTTTTAAATTTTTTTTTGAGACGTAGTCTTGCTCTGTTGCCCAGGCTGGAGTGCAGTGGCACAATCTCGGCTCACCGCAAGCAACGTCTGCCTCAGCCTCCCAAGTAGCTGGGACCACAGGCACGTGCCACCACACCTGGCTAGTTTTTTGTATTTTTAGTGGAGACAGGGTTTCACCATGTTGGCCAGGCTGGTCTCGAACTCCTGACCTCAGGTGATCCACCCGCCTTGGCCTCCCAAAGTGCTGGGATTACAGGCATGAGCCAATGTGCCTGGCCTCCAAGCTATTTATTAAACATTGTTTGAGAACTACCTGTTTTTCAATAGCTTCTATGAATTGACCCAATACTACCTATCAGCTTTTATTATGTAGAGAACCTACTTTCAGCTGGCCGCATCCACCGTCTTCTGCTCCCACCTTGTTCTTTCCTACCCCTTGTACTTTTGAGTGTTGTTTTCCATGAGCCAATATCCAATATCTGCTCCCACCCATTTCTGTTGGCAAATGAATTTTGTCATGAGTCTGGCTCCAGTGGATGGGCTTGGGTTGCCTAGAGTACTGTGTTGGGTCTGAGCTCAGTAGGAAGTGGAACCACATTGGCATGAAGAGAGTGGCTGTAGACAGCGTATTTGCCATGTCGGCCTAGCTAAGTCATATCCAGGCTTCAAAGACCAGCCTAAGTCGCAGTTTCTCCATGAAACCTCAAATCACTCTCCTTCACTCCAACTGAATTCTCCATCCCGGAGTCCCTGTCACACTTGTGCCATGTCATTTTTTGGCATCTGAATAGTTTTTGTGTTAGTCTTCCCAGATAGACCGGAGTCTCCTTGTGGGCAGAGATTGGGCAGTATTCTTACTCTGTGTTCCTTCACTATACCAGTGTGTATTAATCTGTTTTCACACTGCTGATAAAGACATACCTGAGACTGGGCAATTTACAAAAGAAAGAAGTTTAATTGGACTTATAGTTCCACGTGGCTGGGGAAGCCTCACAATCATGGCAAAGGCAAGGAGGAGCAAGTCCCGTCTTACATGGATGGCAGCAGGCAAAGAGAGAATGAGAAAGACACAAAAGCAAAAACCCTGATAAAACCATCAGATCTCTTGAAACTTATTCAATACCACGAGAACAGTATGGAGGGAACCGCCCCCATGATTCGGTTATCTCCCACTGTGTTCCTCCCTCAACACGTGGGAATTATGGGAATACAATTCAAGATGGGATTTGGGTGGGGACACAGAGCCAAACCATATCACAGTGCAACACCCTACACGTAGAAGATGCTCAGAATCCATTGGATTGCTTGCGTGGGGGTAGTTTTAGCAAAACAGAAGTGAAAAATGTGCACTCTGCTGGCATGGTAGAAAAGAGCATTCCTCTTAAAATCTCTACAACCTTCATCTGACCTTCATAGAACAAATTAACAGAGGCTTCTTTGTGACATTGAAGGCCCTCATTGGAGGATCCTTGGCTACACTGGATCTTGACATCATGAAATACTCAACTTCTTTCAAGAAGGCCTAACCTACACTGAAAAGCAAAGCGAAATAGTATTGAGTTACAAATAAAAGATACATTTCTGGTTGACCTAAGAAAGAACAGCAAAATGTATATAACTCCTATGTTATTCTTGAAAAGGATTTGGAATTCTAACAAGAATGAAAATTTAAACATCCCAGGAATACTGAAAGGCTGTTAGATATCATAAAAACAACCAAAATATTTGATGATTGTGCAATATTGTATTTTTACTTTGTAAAAAGGAACACAAGCCGGGCGTGGTGGCTCAAGCCTGTAATCCCAGCACTTTGGGAGGCCGAGACAGCACTTTGGGAGGCCGAGACGGGTGGATCACAAGGTCAGGAGATCGAGACCATCCTGGCTAACCCGGTGAAACCCCGTCTCTACTAAAAAATACAAAAAACTAGCCGGGCAAGGTGGCGGGCGCCTGTAATCCCAGCTACTCGGAGGCTGAGGCAGGAGAATGGCGTAAACCCGGGAGGCGGAGCTTGCAGTGAGCTGAGATCTGGCCACTGCACTCCAGCCTGGGCGACAGAGCGAGACTCTGTCTCAAAAAGAAAAAGGAACACATATTCTAAAACTTGGGTAGGGTTAGGCCTGTCAAGATCAAGTATCATTGATGTAACTTCCCAAAACTGTGCCTATTAGCTATAATGTTTATAATATTTGCACTGATACAATGTCTTATAAATATAGTGCAATTAAAATCTTAGAAACATTAAAAAAAAAAAAAAAAAAACCTTCCTCAGGAATGTTACTTTTGTGGTCAATATTTTTCTGAAGGATATGCTGAACTTTTTTACTCTTGAATTGGAATTGCCCTGGTATTCATCCTTTCTTGCTGGTACTAAGAATATCACTTTGTGTATTCATCCTCTGCGAATGATTATTTAAAGACCTCTTGGCCAGGCATGGTGGCTCAGGCCTGTAATCCCAGCACTTTGGGAGCTGAGGCAGATGGATCACCTGAGGTCAGAAGTTCAAGACCAACCTGGCCAACATTGCGAACCCCGTCTCTACTAAAAATATAAAAATTAGCCAGGTGTGGTGGTGGACGCCTGTAATCCCAGCTACTCGGGAGACTGAGGCAGGAGAATTGCTTGAACCTAGGAGGCAGAGATTGTTGTGAGCCAAGAACGTACTACTGCACTCCAGCCTGGGAGACAGAGTAAGACTTTGTCTCAAAAAAAAAAAAAAAAAAAAAAAGAGATGGAAGTGTGTTACATTCTCAGCCACCTTGAGAATATAAATATTAATACATGTATCCACATATATGATTCATATTTGTAATATTCTTTAGAAAAAGAGGCACTTTTACATTTTAATTTTAATTTATTAAGAGACAGGATCTCACTCTCACCCAAGCTAGAGTACAGTGGCGCATTCACAGCTAACTTCAGCTGCAGACTTGGGCTCAAGCACTCCTCCTGGCTCAGTCTCCTGAGTAGCTGGGACTAAGGATGTGCACCATCACAGCTGCTAATTAAAACAAATTTTTTTTTGTACAGACAGTGTCTTGCTATGTTGCCTAGAATGGTCTTGAATTTCTGGGCTCAAACAATCCTGCCTTGGCCTCCAAAAAATGCTGAGATTATAAGCATAAGCCACCGTGACTTTTTTTCTTTTTCTTTTTTTGAGATAAAGTTTTGCTCTTGTTGCCCAGGCTGGAGTGCGATGGTATGATCTCGGCTCACTGCAACCTCTGCCTCCCAGGTTCAAGCAATTCTCCCATCTCAACCTCCCGTGTAGCTGGGACTACAGGCGCATGCCACTACGCCCAGCTAATTTTTGTATTTTTAGTAGAGATGGGGTTTGGCCATGTTGGCCAGACCGGTCTTGAACTCCTGACCTCAGCTGATCCACCTGTGTCAGCCTCCCAACGTGCTGGGATTACAGACGTGAGCCACCGTGCCTGGCCACAACCATGCTTTTAATGGTGGCAATTTTTAATTGAAAAATTGGGCTTTTAATGTGAAAGGATATTCAAACATCTAGGGCAACTGAATGGCTATTGGATATTATTGAGGTGACTGAAGGGACCTGGAGTCTTTGACTTGCACACCTTGCAGCATTTAGGGGACATGCCCCGTGTGCACTGCATGTCATCATGTGATTTGCAAAGAGGGGAGACTTGTCCTAAATTGGACTGAAACATGATGTCCCATGCTTAACATAACTGGTAACAGATACTATCCCAATAATTTAAAAAACATATGTTTATAACTCAGTACCCAAAGAGGCAATTGAGACAGGAAGGATCGTTGACGTTCAGAGGAGCAAGAGCAAGAGCTGCTGTGTTTATTTTGCCACGGTCAATTTATTCTTTCATCAAAGAGTTACTTTCTTCCCTCTAACCCTGAATCTCCAACAGTATGTTTAGCCACATACCTCCCCTGTTTATAACTCTTGTTACCATTTAGTAATGTAAAGCATGTTTATAAAGAAAAGCAGACACTTTCCATTTAATTACATGACTTTCACTGGGGAGCTTCGGAATGGACTTCTCCATGTCCATCCTACCCCAATGATAGGTCTAGGACATTGGGATAAAGTCTAGGACATTGGGATAATCCCAGCCCCTGGTCTGACTGGTTGTACATGTGACCCTGTTCTCACCAATGGACTGTGAGGGGCTGTCTGCAGAGGGACCTCTGGGAGAAGTTTCCTCTCCAAAGACAGAGCCACAAGAAAGAGCATCGGTGGCTGTTCTACCACCAGCCAGAGCAGGAAGCAAACAGCAAGGATGGCCAAGGCAGGAGGTGGAAAGAACATGGGTCTCTGTTGACTCAAGCTGCTCACTCAATTAACCCTGCAGCAGGGCTTCCATTTATGTGGAGATCATAAATTTTCTTGTTGTTTAAGCCACTTGAGTTGAGGTTTCTATTACTTGCAGCTGGAAGCATCCTCGCTGATAAACTATTCCTAAGAGGAATGACTCATGGGCAAGCAATCCTTCGAGCTTCTGATTAACTCTGGCCTCCAGAGATAATTATCTGGGCCATCAGATATATAAAAATATGGAGGTCAGAATATTAAAATTATAATGGTTACCTTTAGGGAGAGGGTGGGGACAGTGACTGAGAGGGGCTTCTGGAATGCCAGTAAATTCTTGATCTGGGTGGTGGTTATAGGAGTGAGTTTACTTTAGGGTAAATTCACTGAGCTGTGTGCTTAGGATTTGTGTGTTTTTTGGTAAGTTCTACGTCAATTTAAAAAGTTTATTTTTAAAATACCGTATTGTAACCAGGCCTCCAAACAAACTGTTTATATCTTGCCTGGAAGGATATGGATGGCATGTTGTGGTCATTTTACCAGGCAGTCGAATGAAGCAGTAGGTTCTGCTTTCTTTCATAAACTCCCAGAAGTTCATCGTAAAGCTTTCCTTTCACTAGTGTGTGGCGCAACCCACGCTTATCTCAGCCAAAATGTTTTCCCTTTTGGTTTAGATGGAAGGGCCTCAAAGCCTTGCCAGTGAACAACTTCATCATTTTTAGAACCCAGTCATAATTCATATGAAAAACCAGAATAAAAACTAATGGACTGGCATCGGTCCTTGGAGAACTTTGTCCAGCAACATTTTGAGAGAAAGAGATTTTATTTATGGGAGGAAAACTCCAAAGAAATCACTGGACTTAGAAGAAATCAACTATAAACTTTATGCTGTCTAGGTTATTAGACCTCTAGTTTTTATGTATGTATGTATTTATTTATAGAGACTGGGTCTCACTCTGTCACCCAGACTGGAGTGCAGTGGCGTGATCATGGCTCCCTGTAGCCTCAGTCTTCTGTGATCCTCCTGCCTCAGGCTCCACTAATTTTCTTTAGTTGGATTTCCTCTAGTAGAGCCAGGTCTTTCTTCAGATACTTTGGTCCCCAAAGCCCATATATTCTTCCATAAACAACAAAATATATTACATCTCTTCCTCCATGAACTAGAGGTCTTGCTGGGAGTGGTGACTCATGTCTGTGAGCCCAGTATGTTGGGAGGCTGAGGTAAGAGGATCACTTGAGCCCCAGAGTTCGAGACCAGCCTGGGCAACATAGCCAGACCCCATCGCTAAAATATATATATATATATATATTTATTTATATATATATATACATATATATATATAAATAAATTGGGCATGGTGGTGTGTGCCTGTAGTCCCAGCTACTCGGGACACTGAGGCAG
This sequence comes from Theropithecus gelada, assembly GCF_003255815.1. Lineage (NCBI taxonomy): Eukaryota > Metazoa > Chordata > Mammalia > Primates > Cercopithecidae > Theropithecus > Theropithecus gelada. Next base: position 27,349,670 of record NC_037688.1, read on the forward strand.
GAGGATCACTTGATCCAGGAGTTCGAGACCAGCCTGGCTGAGGCAGGAGGATCACTTGAGCCGAGATCGCACTGCCACACTCCAGTCTGGGTGACAGAGCGAGACTCTGTCTCAAAAAAACAAAAACAAAAGCCTTTCAGAATAGGGCATAAGTAGGTAAGTACCTATATACAATTATGAGTCATTCAGGATAAACCCCCATGTATCCGTCACCCAGGACAAGAACTAGAACACTGGCTACAGCCTGGAAGACTTTCTTGTGCCCCTCTCTGACATGTCTTCCTTTCTCCCTGCCAGAGACAACCAATATCCTGGTTTTTTGGTTATAATGTTTTTTTAAATAGTTTTTCTACCTACACATGCAATCTTAAACCACGCGATTTAGTTTTGCTTGTTCTGGAACTTTGTATAAATGAAATCATAATGTAGGTATTCTCTTATGTTGTGTTTCTTTCAACGCTATGTTTGTGAGATTCACCCACGCTGTTATGTGTACTGTCATTTTTTTTTTTTGATGCATTGTCCACAATGTATTTATCTAATCTACTGTTTTGTTTTTTGTTTTTTGTTTTTGAGATGGAGTCTTACTCTGTCGGCCAGGCTGGAGTGCAGTAGTACAATCTCAGCTCACTGCAACCTCCACAACCTGGGTTCAAGCGGTTCTCCTGCCTCAGCCTCCCAAGTAGCTGGGACAACAAGTGAGCACCACCATGCCCGGCTAATTTTTTTAAAATTATTTATTTATTTATTTTTATTTTTAGTAGAGACGGGGTTTTGCCATGTTGGCCAAGCTGTTCTCAAACTCCTGACCTCAGGTGACCCATCTTCCTTGGCCTCCCAAAGTGCTGGGATTACGGGTGTGAGCCGCCATGCCACCACGCGCAGTTCAGTCTACTGTTAAAGGACATTAGGTCATTGTCTATTTTTTTTTTTTCCCCAACACTGCTACTATGAACATTACTGTGCTTATAGTCTGGTTTGTATGTGCAAGAATGTCGCCTGGATGTATACCTTGGAGTGGACCTGCAGTGTTTGAGACTTCCTTTGATTCACATCCTTGTCTGTTTGGGTTCTTTTCCATGCAGATGCCAATAACTGGGACCACAGGATAAAGAAAGTACTGGGTAGCCCCATGGAAAACACAGTATCCTTCCTCAAAAAGTTAAACATAGAGTTACCATGTGACCCAGCAATTCTGCTCTCAAATATGTACCCAAGAGTACTGAAAACATGTTCACACAAAAACAAGTATGCCGATGTTCATAGCACCTTACTCATAATAGCCCAAAGGCACAGAAATGACCCAAACGTCTATCACCTGATGAATGGGTAAACAAAATGTGTTGTCTCTATACGCTGGAGTGTTATTCAGCTATAAAAAGGAGTCAAGTATTGATACATCCCACACCATGGGTGACCCTTAAGAATACTGTGCTTAAGTGAAGGAAGCTGGGCACAAATGACCACATACTCTACCTTCCATTTGAACAAAAAGTCCAAAATAAGTTCACAGAGAGAGAAGGTAGATAAGTTGTTTCCGGGTGCAGGGGGAGGGGAGATGTGGGGAGTAACTGCCAAAGGGCACAGAGTACCTTTTTGAAGGGATAAAATTAGACAGTGGTAATGGTCTCATCTCATATGTTCGTGAATACGCTGAAAAACACTGGACTGTATACTTTAAAAGGGTGAATTTTGTGGTGCATAAATTCTTTTTTTTTTTTTCTTGAGAAGGAGTCCTGCTCTGTCATCCAGACAGGAGTGCAATGATGTGATCTCAGCTCACTGCAACCTCTACCTCCTGGGCTCCCACCTCAGCCTCCTGAGTGGTTGGGACTACAGGCATACATCACCACGCCCAGACAATTTTTGTATTTTTAGTAGAGACAGGGTTTCCCCATGTTGGCCAGGCTGGTCTCAAACTCCTGACCTCAAGTGATCCACCTGCCTTGGCCTCCCAAAGTGCTGGGATTACAGGCTTGAGCCAGCACACCTGACCCATAAATTTTATCTTAATAAAAATGTAAATAAAAGCACAATATCTTTATCATTGATTTACGTATTCAAAATACATGCATTAAGTACCTAAGACATGCCAGACATTCCCCAGCACATTGCTGGGAAACACTGTACGAGTCAGACATGGCCCCAGTATTGGTCAGAACCATCCCCAGGGTCCTGGCAGGTAACAAATGGCACATTCAAAAGGGGTCATTAGGAGAGTTTCATGAAGGAACGTTTGCAGCCATGTGTGCAGGGCAGAGGGAAACTCTGGCTGAAGGCATGGGGAAGCATTTCAGGGATGGTAACACATGGCAGCTCTTACTGCCCAGACAGGCAAGGGGAGAAAGTGGTTACCAGAGCCTGGTAAGGGCTGCAGCAGAGGGAACGGGCAGGAACCACAGCAGGGAGGGAGCTGCCCTGTCCTCATTGTCCTCCACTCTCTCATCTCCTACTTGTACCTCCCCTTAGGAGACACAAACCAGAAGCCTTTGGAGTTGGGAGCTTGGGGATCCTCTGTGGATGGGAACTGTGCATGGCTGACACAGGAGTCTGCAGAGAGGCCCGGGGCACAGTCCCTATTGGTCAGCCTCCTGAGCTGTAGGCAGGAGGGAAGAGGGCTGAAGAGTGAATTGAAAGAAGCAAACACAGTATATCCAGCTGTTCCGATCCTCGTGGACTCTACTTTTTTATTTTTTTTTTTATTTTTTGAGCAGGATCTTGCTCTGCCACCTAGGCTGGAGTGCAGTGGCATGATCACGGCTCACTGCAACCTTGACCTCCTGGGCTCAAGCAATCCTCCCACCCCAGCCTCCCGAGTAGCTGGGACTACGGGCACATGCCACCACTTCAGGCTAATTTTTAAATTTTCTTTTTTGTAGAGACAGGGTCTCACTATATTGGCCAGGCTGGTCTCAAACCCCTGGGCTCAAGCGATCCTCCCTCTTACCTTGGCCTCCCAAAGTGCTGGGACTACATGCGTGAGCCCCTGTGCCCAGCCAACTCTACATTTTAAGTGAGGAGACAGACAGAAAAATGAAATAATTACAGAATGTGATCAATAAACAGGCTGGCATGAAGCAGGGTATCTTGGTGTGTGGGTGGGTGATGGAGTTGCTTCAGATCTGGTGCCTGGGAGGATCTTTCCAAGGAGGAGGTGCTGCTTCAGCTGGGACCTGAAAGATGAGCCCCTGGGTGATGAAGGCATTGTTTATTGAGATGAGAAAGCTTGGTGGAGAAACAGATTTGGGGAAGGAAACCAGGAATCCCCTGGTTTCCTGTAAAGATAGGACATATATGCAAACACAGAAAAACAACTCCAGGCCGAGTGAGAATCCCTGGGGCTCCCGGAGAGGCTGAGCTGGAGCGGATGGCTGTGAGCTGACACCCAGGGCCTGCCTCTCGGAAGCCAGGACATGTGTGGACTGCGCCCTCCCTGGAGGTTACATGGAGTGCTGGCGCAGCACGCTGGCTCCGGTCCCTCCCGCTTGCTCTCAGGGCTCCTTCCAGCATTTACTGGGACCTTTGCCATGTCCTAGGTCCTTCTCTTACAAAGGCAAGAAGGGCCAGGCGAAGGGAGTGTTTGCCGAAAACCAAATGTGACACAACCTTAACTATAGGCAGGTGCTCTGATCTGATAGCACGGGTGGCCCCAGGGAGAAACACGGACTTGCCATCCATGAAGGGTCCAAAAATCTACTTAGAAAAACACTGAGGCCCATGATTAATACTGAGGTGCCTGGAGCACCAAGAGAGAAAAGCAGGCCCAACATCCTGGCTGGAGCAAAGTCAAGAGAGCAGGAGACAAGGCAGCAGCCAGCACACGGCTCCTCCCGCGATGGGTCTTCGCAGCATCTCTGTCCCGGCATTAGCCGGGGCCCACCTTCGGATGCTTCCAGCCCACTCGACTCAGCACATCGCTGTATTTTCTTCCATCGAGATCTCTCCCCACTGGCTCCTTGCCCAGCCAGTTGCCCACAGACTGGAAAACAAAAGCTCACTGCCTTCCCTGGAGACCTGGGCTTAAGGGATGGGCCTTGGGCAGGCTGGGCGGATGCTCTGTTGATTTTTTTTTTCCAAGTGCAGAGAATGTGACAGCCAATTCCTGTTGGAAGTGGCTTTTGTTTTCTTTGGAGCATGAAGCACTTTTCCTTTCTCGTGATTGTTTCAGTGCAGGTCATGTTTAGGATGGAGATGATTTGCTAGCCTAATTGCATGCCTTCCCGAACTGTGGTTCTTAACCTTTTGGGACACAGATCCTGTTGCAACCCTGATAAAAAAACTACAGACCAGTTCTCTAAAACACACACACACACACACACACACACACACACACACACTCTCACACACTCACACATGTAAATGCCCCAAGTTAAATTTTTATTTGTTACATTTTATTTAAACTTTAAAAAATTTTAAAAAATAGGCCAGGCATGGTGGCTCACGCCTGTAATCCCAGCACTTTGGGAGGCCGATGTGGGTGGATCACCTGAGGTCAGGTGTTCGAAACCAGCCTGGCCAACATGGCGAAACCCCGTCTCTACTAAAGAATTCAAAAAGTAGCTGGGCGCGGTGGCAGGTGCTTGTAATCCCAGTTACTCGGGAGGCTGAGGCAGGAGAATCATTTGAACCTGGAAGGCAGAAGTTGCAGTGAGCCAAGATTGTGCCATTGCAATCCTGGGCAACAGAGCAAGACTCCATCTCAAAAAAAATTTTTTTTTAAAAATAGAGATGGGTGTATCACTATGTTGACCAGGCTAGTCTCTAACTCGTGGTCTTAAGTGATCTTCCCATCTCGGCCTCCCAAAGTGCTGGGATTATAGGTGAGAGCCACTGTGCCTGGCCCCAGATTAAACATTTAATATCAACCCTAGCAGATTAAGATCCCTTGGGTTAAGGCAGTAAGTCCTTCCCGCTCTCTTCATCACCCCTAATCCCCACCCTTACACCAGCTTTCTGTTCACTCTAGATCTTAAAATTCCTTTTCTTTAGCACTCTGCAGGGGCCAGCATTTCTTGCCTGGCTCCTGCCAGAATTAATCCCATGTGTCCAGCCCGCTGAGGAGCACAAGCTCTTACTAGCTCTGGCTGCCTCTGGTTGAAAGGTCCAATCCAGTAGCTTGCCTATTTTTCAGTAGAATGTTCCAGTGAGATTTGTACAATCTTTGTCTTATCCATGCCTCTTTCTGATGGAGGGGCCAGGCAGTGCGAGTCTTGGCAGATTAAAGAAGAGGTGGCACAGCTTTGGATGAGACTCTAGGGAGACAGGCGTTGTCTGGTTTTCCAGAAGCAACTCACTTTGCCAAAAATACCAAAAATAAAATGACTGTCTAGACACTTACATGTTAGAAGCTCTCATATGAAGACAGACTTGATCCTGAAGGTCATTGACTTAGGCATCAATGACTAGTCAAAGGGGCTCGATTAAATAAACACATATTGTGTGCCTGCCATGTGCCAGATAGAATTCTAGAAACCGGGGTTACCTGGTGAATAACACATACACGGTTCCAGAGGATTTTAGGTAGCAACAAGTGCAAGAATGAACATAAAATAAGGTGACATGATGGATGTGATGGTGGCAGGAACATGATCAGAGATGTCCCTAAGAAGGCAGGATTGGAGCTGAAACCTTCGTTTGGAGAAGGAGGGCTGCAGACAGAGTAAAGAGCTGCTGCAAAGGTTCTGGGCCTGGAACAAGCTGGTTTGCTTGAGGAACAGAAGAAACATGTGTGGCCGGCGTAGAGTGAGGTGGGGGAGATGAGACATGAGAGGGGAGAGGTAGGCGAAGCGAGGTCACGGTGGGCTTTGCTTACCATAGGAAGGAGTTGGGATTTTATTGCAAGGGTGATGGGAAAACAATGGAGAATGTAGAGTGGAAACTATTTGCATTTTTGTTTATCTATTTATTTTTTTTGAGACAGAGTCTTGCTCTGTTGCCCAGGCTGGAGTGCACTGGTGTGGTCTTGGCTCACTGCAACCTCTGCTTCCCAGGTTCAAGTGATTCTCCTGCCTCAGCCTCCTGAGTAGCTGGGACTACAGGCATGTGCCACCATGCCTGGCTATTTTATTTTTAGTAGAGATGGTATTTCACCATGTTGGCCAGGCTAGTCTTGAACTCCTAATCTCAGGCGATCCACCCTCCTCGGCCTCCCAAAGTGCTGGGATTACAGGTGTAAGCCACTGTGCCCGGCCCTATTTGCATTTTTAGAACTGATGTCTGTGGAAAGGAGCATAATTTTGGGAGCAAAAATGGAAGCAGGGGACCTGTGAGAGGCTGATTAGTGGTCCAGGTGAGTGGGGTCATGGTGCCTCAAACCTCTTTGGTGGCACTACAGATAGAGAGACAGTGGACTGTTTTCCAGGTGAACACACCTGGTGCAGACAATTTTCTTTGTAATATAATATGTTGCAAATGCACAGTGGTTAAGGCCCCATAGAAACTGCAGCTTAATGCATTTTAGCAGCACCAAAGTTAGAGTCTCTGCTCATGTCACAGTCTCCTATTCTTGCCCTTCCAGAAAAACAAAAACGATTAAAATCCTCCTTAAGAGACGGTGGCTTGGCTGATCTTGTCCCTGCAGAAAGTTAACCTCCTTGGCAGGCAGGAGGAGAAAAGAAGAGCTGACATGTGTTAAGTGCCAACTGCATACCTCAATCTCATCTGATCTCACAGTAACCCTACGAAGTGCAAATTATTAGCCTCACTTATTTATTTTTCTTTCTTTTTTTGAGATGAGGAAACTGAAGTTCAGAGAGGTTAAGTAAATTGCCCAAGGTCACATAGCTAACAAGTGATAACTGGGATCCAAACCCACATCGGTCTGATTCTTTCCACATCATCCCTGGCTGGTGGGACCAGTTCAGCATATTGAGGAGACCTTAATCATCTCTAGGCTCTGGGGGATTTAGCTACTCCTTGGTTTGGGGGTCCACTGACTTTTTCAGGCCATGGGAGTGAAAAGAAAAGGCTGAAGGGGCATAGGGGAACTTTTTGGAATAACAGAGAGGTTTCATATTTTGATTGGGGTGGTGGTGGCCTGGGTATATGTTTTAAAAACCATCGAACTCTACATTTAAGTGGGTGGATTTTATCGCATATAAATTAGATCTCAATACGTGGACAGCCCTCTACATTTTTTTACTGAGAAACAATTCACATTCCATAAATTTCACCCTTTTAAAGTTTACAATTCAGTGGGTTTTAGTGTATTCACCGAGATACCATCTAATTCCACTGATTCCACGATATTTTCATAACTTCAGAAAGGAACTCTGTACTGTATCCATTAACAGTCACTCCTCATTCCCCAACCCGGGCCCCTGACGATCACTGATGTCTTTCTGTCTCTAAGGATTTCTATATTCTGGTCCAGTGGGCCCAGGAGCACAAATGTTGAAGCTCAACCAGTTACTGGGCCTCCATGAGGGGACAGGCCCACTACCTTCCTGAACAAAGTTCTGAACTGGAGGGTCTCCATTTGATCCAGGTGCTGGGTGGTGAATTTCAAGAGCATCAGAGACATCTGAAGCTGACTCAGCACCTGTGTCCCTGCCTCCCTCCCCTGCCCACCCCAGATCCATGCAGGCTCTGGAAGTGCACCTCACTCACTCTGCTCCCCTGCCTGTGGAAGGCATGAGCAATGATGCACCTAGCAAAGGAGTGGGGAGTGGACCTCCAAGGTCGACGTGGCAAACCCATCACAGAAATGCAGGGGAGTTAAGGACGGTTTAGGAAAGCATCCAGCAAGGTCAGGCTGGAAGAGAGTTTGGAGGGCAAAGGAGAGGAGTAAGTAAAAGTGTTGTTATGCCAGATGCCGTGGCTCCCGCCTATAATCCCAGCACTTAGGAGGCCAGGGAGGGAGGATTGAGTGTGAAACTAGCTTGAACAACATAGCAAGACCCCATTCTCCACAAAAAAGGAAAAAACAAAAACAACAATAATTTGTTTTTACTGGCTGCTTGGAGGAGAGAGGAACCTGTAGGTGACTCCTTCTGACAACCTGTAGGTGTGCGCCTTTCTCACGTCACCCCCACGCCTTGGAAAGATGCAAGCAAGGAGATACCGGAGGCAGGAGGAGGGCCAGGAGGAACAGCCCCTGCCAGGTCAGTGAGGCAACCCCGCCCCCACACCTGGCTGGCAACATGGGTGGATCGACTAGACCCACTGACGCCAGCTCCGCCGTCACCTGGAAACAGCCTGACACAGGGGTTTCAAAAGAGACGTGGAGGTGGCGTCAAGGACCGCCTGCAGTGTGAGAGAAAAAGGCCCTCCTTGTCCAGCCTTCATCAACAGGAAGAGAGGCAGGATTCTGGTGATTTCTAAAAGAACAAATGCACACAGACATGGTCAAATATCTAAGAGATGGTGCTATTGGCAAAAATCACAGTGCCCAGCACAGATATCTACGAACCCGCTTACATCATAAAGTTATTACGTGTGATTGTCTGTAACAGACCAAGTCTGGAAGGGTTCTCGAAAGCCTGTCAATAATAACCTTTAGGGAAAGGAATGTCACTGTCTACCTTTAGTTTTTATTTTTTTATTAAAAAATAAAAAACTGCTAAAAACAACTGTTAAAATAATTTAATTAACAACTGTATACTATTTATGTAATTTAAAATATGTGATATGGCCAGGCACACCAGCTCACGCCTGTAATCCCAACACTTTGGGAACCTGAGACAGGTGGATCACATGAGGCCAGGAGTTCAAGAACAGCCTGGCCAACATGGTGAAATCCCATCTCTACTAAAAATGCAAAAATTAGCTGGGTGTGGTGGTGCACGCCTGTAGTCCCAGCTGCTTGGGAGGCTGAGACAAGAGAATCGCTTGAAACAGGCAGGCAGAGGTTGCAGTGAGCCGGGATCATGCCACTGCATTCCAGCCTGGGTGACAGAGTGAGACTCCATCTCCAAAAAAAAAGATGTATTTCAAGTGTTGTTTTTAATCTCCTTTTAAATAGGCAATACATTCACATGCAAAATCTCCCGTTCATTCTTGTCGTCTTTTGCCTAGACACTCCTTCCCCCTGCCGGAGGTAACTAATTTACTAATTACTGATGTATCCTTCTGGAATTTCTTTGTGCAAATGTAAGTAAATTTGTGTAGAGTTTCTTTCTTTCTTTTTTTTTTTTTTTAGACATGGGGGTCTTTCTGTTACCCGGTGCAGTGGTGTGATTGTAGCTCGCTGCAGCCTTGACCTCCTAGGCTCAAGCAACTGTCCTGTCTCAGCCTCCCAAGTTGCTGGAACTACAGTCACAAGCTAATTTTCAATTTTTTTAAGAAAGGGGGTCTCGTTCTGTTGCACAGGTTGATCTCAAACTCCTGGCCTCAAGTGGTCCTCCCGCCTTGGCCTCCCAAAATGTTGAGATTATAGGTGTGAGCCACTGCACCTGGCAGAGTTTTAATACATCTCTATTGTGCTGTATCTCTAGGAAGAAAATTAGAATTCAAACCCAATGACCAGACATAAAGGTTCTGAAGAATTAAACATATCTACAGGTGGCTAGTGGTTATAAAGTACAACCTTTGTGAGGAAGGCTTTTAAACATTATTTATATATATACACACACACACATATATATTTATTGATAAACACTCATTATAAAGGAGTCAAGAAATGCAACATAAAGAAAATCACTCCAAATCTGTCCAACTCAAACTAATAATGATTAGCATCAACTGAACATTATTCTGGACAAGTGCTGTCTGATAGAACTTTCTGTGATGATGGAAATGTTTTCTGTGCTGTCAATTATAGTAACTACTAGCTACATATGTTTATTGAACACTTGCAATGTGGTTAGTGAAACTGAAGAGCTGAATTTTTTATTTTTATTTTATGTATTTATTTTTATGTATTTATTTTTTTGAGACAAAGTTTCACTCTTGTCACCCAGACTGGAGTGCAATGATGTGATCTTGGCTCTTTGCAACCTCCGCTTCCTGGGTTCAAGTGATTCTCCTGTCTCACCCTCCCAAGGAGCTGGGATTACAGGCGTCCATCACCACCCCCGGCTAATTTTTGTATTTTTAGTAGAGATGGGATTTCGCCATGTTGGCCAGGCTGGTCTCGAACTCCTGACCTCAGGTGATCTCCCCACCTCAGTATTTTTATTTTTATTTATTTTATTTATTTATTTATTTTTTTGAGATGGAGTCTTGCTCTTGTCCCCCAGGCTGGAGTGCAGTGGCGCAATCTCGGCTCACTGCAACTTCCACCTCCTGGGTTCAAGCGATTGCCCTGCCTCAGCCTTCCGAGTAGCTGGGACTACAGGTGCCCGCCACCACGCCCGGCTAATTTTTGTATTTTTAGTAGAGACGGGGTTTCACCATGTTAGCCAGGATGATCTCGATCTCCTGACCTCGTGATCTGCCTGCCTCAGGCTCCCAAAGTTCTGGGATTACAGGCGTGAGCCATGGCGCCTGGCCCAGTTTAGGCCTTTTCTATGTATATGTGTGAGTGGAAGGATGTAAAGAAAGCTGGAGACAATCATTTTGGCACTGCCTCCCAAAAGCTTCATGGTGTGATTACTAATTAACCTAGGAGATTTAGGAATTATCCTAAAGAAATGCAGCCAGGTGTAATGGCTCACATTTTTAACCCCAGTGATCTGGGAGACCAAGGCGGGAGGATAGCTTGAGGCCAGGAGTTTGAGACTAGCCTGGTCAACATAGACCCTGTCTCTACAAAAAATACAAAAATCAGCCAGGCACGGTGGTGTGTGCCTGTAATCCCAGCTACTCAGGGTGCTGAGGTGAGAGGATTGCTTGAGCCCAGGAGTTTGAGGCTATCGTGAGCTATGACCGCACCACTGCACTCCAGCCAGAGTGACAGAGCAAGACCCCCACTCTAAAGGAAAACAGAAATGGTTATGACTTTGCTCAAAATTGAGCTCTGAAAGTGTTTATTAACACAAAAAAACTGGAACTTTGTAGGAAAATATTTACCAACGTGGGAATGCGTTCATACTGTTCATTAAGTGAAAGGCAGTTTACAGCCAGCTCACACCTGTAATCCCAACACTTCGGGAGGCCCAGGTAGAAAGATCGCTTGAGCTCAGGAGTTCAAGACGAGCCTGGGCAACATGATAAGACCCTGTCTCTACAAAAATATAAAAAATTATCCAGGCATGGTGGTGAGCACCTGTGGTCCCAGCTACCCAGGGGGCTGAGGCGGGAGGATCGCTTGAGCCTGGGGAGGCGGAAATTGCAGTAACCCATGATTGCACCACAGCATCCCAGCCTGGGGGACATAGCAAGGCCCTGTCTCAAAAATAAAAAATAAAAAAAATAAGTGAAAAGAAGGTTACAAAGTAGGATGCTTTCACTAAAATGTAAATAGCCTAGAAAGATCTATTTCAAACTGCTCAGTCCATGGTAAGCACTCATTAAATATCAGCTAAATAATTGATTGACTATTAATAAGAATTAGCACCGGGTGGCCAGGCATGGTGGCTCATGCCTGTAATACCAGCACTTTGGGAGGCCGAGGCGGGCAGATTACGAGGTCAAGAGATTGAGACCATCCTGGCCAACATGGTGAAATCCTGTCTCTACTAAAAATACAAAAATTAGCTGGGCGTGGTGGTGCACGCCTGTAGTCCCAACTACTCGGAAGGCTGAGGCAGGAGAATGGCTTGAACCCGGGAGGTGGAGGTTGCAGTAAGCCAAGATTGCGCCACTGCACTCCAGCCTGGGCGACAGAGCGAGATTCTGTCTCCAAAAAAAAAAAAGAAAGAAAGAAAGAAAGAATTAGCATCGGGTGGTGAAATTATGAGTGATTTTATATTTTCTTCTGCACCCTTATGTATGTTTTCTAACTTTCTATGGAGAACACATATACTTTTGTAATAAGAAAAAACATGTAGGAAGAAAGAAGTATAGTTGTTGTGTTGTAATATTTCAGAGCTGGAAGGAACTTTAGAGACAAAGACACACATGGCTAGTGAGAGGCCAAAACCCAGTTTCTGACAACACACAAACATCTTCCAGCGCCAAGGAGAAAATACTGCGTGATTGTCTCCTGGCCAGGACAAACTCTCTCGGTGTGGCAACTCAGGAGTGGATTTCAAGAGGAAAAAACAAACGGTATTAATGCTCCTCAACAAGATACAAAACATCATGAAAAATCTTACTACAACAAACCCAGGGCCATAATCTTTGCGCTAGTTGGGACTCCCTGCCCACAGGGCTCTCAGCTGTGGCACTAGCGGGGACACCCTCCAGGACTCTCCCTGTCCAGCCAGCATGGGAGAGAAGTCTCTGTCTCTTTCTCTTTTTTTTTTTTTTGAGACGGAGTTTCACTCTGTCACCCAGGCTGGAGTGTAGTGGCGCAATTTCAGCTCACTGCAATTTCCACCTCCCAGGTTCAAGCAGTTCTCATGTCTCAGCCTCCCAAGTAATTGGGATTACAGGCACGCACCACCACACCTGGCTAATTTTTTTGTATTTTTAGTAGAGACAGGGTTTCACCATATTGGTCAGGATGGTCTCGAACTCCTGACCTCAGGTGATCCAGCTCCCAAAGTGCTGGGATTACAGGTGTGAGCCACTGCACCTGGCCAGAAGTCTTTGTCTCTTGCAGGAAGAAGCCTACTACTGGTTGTCCCCACATATTGGCTCTCCTTCAAAGCCTGTCCTTTTGCAAAATTCACAACTTAATCACTGTCTACCTCAGATGTCCTTTCTTTTTTTTCGGCATTTACCACTGGCTTACATGCTCAAGTTTGTATTTTATTTTTAGTTGTATTTTTTGAGGCAGGGTCTTGCTTTGTTGCCCAGGCTGGAGTGCAGTGCTGCAATCAGGACTCACTGCAGCCTCCTGGGCTCAAGTGATCCTCCCACCTCGGCCTCCCAAAGCACTGAGATTACAGGTGTGAGCCACCATCCCTGGCCCGTGTTTAACTTTGGAAATTGCTGTACTCTAGTCAATGAAACGCTTATTGACCTAACAGCTCTTAGTTCTGTAACTCAGTTAGTCTTATCAAACATTTTGGGTTTTTATTATTTTATATTTTTTCCTGGGGGCTTAGAGTCAAGTGCCCTGAATATACGCTCCCTCAAAAAAGTTTTGAGTGATGACAAGGTGCTAAGCACTGGTATTTAGGCTGGGCAGAATATCTACTGGGTATGAGGGGTCGTGCCTATAATCCCAGCACTTTGGAAGGCCGAGGCAGGAGGATTGCTTGAGCCCAGGAGTTGGAGGCTGCAGTGAGCTATGATTGTGTCACTGTACTCCAGCGTGGTGACAGAGAGAGAGTCTGTGTCTAAAAAAAAAAAAAAAAAAAAATATTTAAGATATTTATCGAAGAGAAAAGTATATGTCCACAAAAAGACTTTCATGAAATGTGTTATCTGTTTATATCATAGCCAGGGTCCCAGCAGGTAATTCGAGAAGAGTTTAATAAAGGGACTGTGCATAAGGGTGTGTTTGGTCTAGAGAAACCACCAAGGCTGCAACTTCCTTCCAAAGAGAAACATATATGGAAAAGGGTGGGGGGAGGGGCGGGTAGAAAGAGTAACTTTATTTATTTATTTATTTATTTTATTTTATTTTATTTTATTTTTTTTGAGACGGAGTCCGGCTCTGTCGCCAGGCTGGAGTGCAGTGGCCGGATCTCAGCTCACTGCAAGCTCTGCCTCCCGGGTTCACGCCATTCTCCTGCCTCAGCCTCCCGAGTAGCTGGGACTACAGGCGCCCGCCACCTCGCCCGGCTAGTTTTTTGTATTTTTTTTTTAGTAGAGACGGGGTTTCACCGTGTTAGCCAGGATGGTCTCGATCTCTTGACCACGTGATCTGCCCGTCTCGGCCTCCCAAAGTGCTGGGATTACAGGCTTGAGCCACCGCGCCCGGCCGAAAGAGTAACTTTAAAGTGGGGAAACCTGACTCGACCTCGGCCAGGCGATCAAGGTCAACATCAAGGTCACAGATCATGTGGATTGTATGTACCCTTGATATGAAGGGATGAAATGGCGATTGACCTCTGTGGTCTTCCTCCCCCAAACCCTACGCTCGGTCTAATGGTGAGAAAACAATCAGACCAATTCAAATAGAGGGGCCTACGACGTACCTGAGAAGTACTCCTCAAACCTGTCAAGGTGGTTGTGCATCAGAGGACACAGTTAATAATGTGAAAAGGCAACCTTTGGAATGTGAGAAAATATTTGCAAATCATACAGTCATGGCAATACAAAAATGTTTCAGTTCATGACTGAATAAAAAATGGTGGTCCCTTGAGATTATAACTTCTGAGTTAACTGAATATTTTTTAGAAATATACTTTCAGCTGGGCACGGTAGCTCACACCTGTAATCCCAGCACTTTGGGAGGCCAAGGCAGGCAGATCATGAGGTCAGGAGTTCAAGACCAGCGTGGCCAGCATGGTGAAACCCCATCTCTACTAAAAATACAAAAAAAAAAAAAAAAAAGCCAGACCTGGTGGCACATGCCTGTAGTCCCAGCTACAGCACTTTGGGAGGCCGAGGTTGGTGGATCACCTGAGGCCTGGAGTTCAAGACCAGCCTGGACAACATGGTGAAACCCTGTCTCTACTAAAAAAAAAAAAAAAAAAAAAAAATTAGTCAGGCGTGGTGGTGGGCACCTGTAATCCCAGCTAGTTGGGAGGCTGAGGCAGGAGAATCACCTGAACCCAGAGGCGGAGGTTGCAGTGAACCAAGACTGCACCACTGCACTCCAGCCTGGGCGACTAGAGCGAAACTCCATCTCAAGAAAAAAAAGAAACCTGATATATGGTACTTAATATTGGCATTGCAGGTCCAGTAAGGGAAAGGACTGATATTCAGTACTGGTGCTGGGACACCTGGTTTTGCATAATACATATATGTAAATAAAAATATATATGCCATCTAGGTTTGTGTAAGTATACTCTGTGATGTTTGTACAGTGACAAAATTGCATAAGGACTCATTTCTCAGAACATATCCCCATCATTAAGTGACGTAAGACTGTGTCTGATAAGGGGTGCATATCTAGAAAATGTAAGGAACTTCTACAACTCAGTAACAAAAATTAAACAACCTGATTAAAAAACAGGCAAACGACTTGAGTAGACATTTCCCCAGTGAAGACAGAAAGATACACAAATGGCCAATAAAGACGCTCATCGCCCCAGTCACTGGGAAAATGCAAATCAAAACCACAAGATGCCACGTTGTACCCATTAAGATGGCTACCATCAAAAAACCCCAGAAAACTGCAAGTGTTGACGAGAGTGTGGAGACATTGGAACCCTTGTGCATTGTCCGTGGGAACGTTCAATGGCGCAGCCACTATGGAAAACGGTATGATGATTCCTCAAAAAATTAAAAACAGAAATACAATATGATCCAGCAATCCCATTTCTGAGTATACACCCCAAAGAAATGAAATCAGGGTCTCAAAGAGATGTTGGTACAACCATGTCCACAGCAGCACTATTCACAATGGCCAAAAGGTAGACATCACCCTGGTGTCCATTCACAAATGAACAGATAAACAAAATGTGGTATATATCCATTCAGTGAAATGTTATTCAGCCTTAAAAAGAAAAGAAATTCTGATACACGCCATGACATGGATGAAACTTGAAGATGTTATGCAAGGTGAAATAACCTGGTCACAAAAAGACAAATATTATATAATTTCATTTATACTAGGTATCTAAACTAGTCAAATGCATAGAAACATAAAGTAGAATGGTGGTGACCAGGAGCTTAGGGGAGGGGTCACGGGAACTTATTGTTTAATGGGTATAGAGTTTCTATTTTGCAAGATGCAAAAGTTCTGGAGATCTGACTCACAATGATGTAAATATACTTAACACAACTGAACTGTGCACTTAAAAGTGATTAATTTTCATGTTACATGTATTTTACCACAATTTAAAACATTGTCAAGGTCATCAAAAACAAGGAAAGTGTGATAAATTGTCACAGCCAAGAGGAACCTAAAGATATGTGACAATGTGAGGCCGAAGTGGGCAGATCACTTGAGGCCAGGAGTTTGAGACCAGCCTGGCCAACATGGCAAAATCCCATCTCTACTAAAAATACAAAAATCAGCCAGGTGTGGTGGTGGGCGTGTGTAATCCCAGCTACTCAGGAGGCTGAGGCGGGAGAATCACTTGAACCTGAGAGGCAGAGGTTGCAGTGAGCTGAGATTGCTCCACTGCACTACAGTCTAGGGGACAGAGCAAGACTTCATCTCAAAAAAAGGAAAAAAAAAAGAGAGAGATGTGACAACACGATGTCCTAGAGTATCCTGATGGGACCTGGAACACAAACAGGGCATTAGGTAAACTAAGGCAATGTGAATAAAGTAGGGACTTCAGTTAATAATGATATATCAATATTGGTGCATTAATTATAACAAATGTATCCTATTAGTAGATGATGTTAATAATAGTAGAAATTGGAAATGGGTTACATGGAAACTCTGTATTACCTTCACAATTTTTCTGTAAATCTAAAAGGTCCTACAAAAGAAGGTCTATTTAAAAAGAATAGCTTAGGTCTTCCCCTCAAGGAACGTAGTGGCTGGTGGCATGAACTGGGAGTCTCCTGAGTTCAAACCCCGGCTCCACCACTACCCGGTTGTGGGCCCTTCAGGAGTGAAGTCACCTCCAGATGGTCAGTTTCTTCCTCTGGAAACTGAGGAGAATCCTAGGATCTACCTCATGGGGGCGCTGTGAGGATTGACTGCAAAGTGCACAGCACCACTCCTGGCTGGTAGTAGATGCTGCTATTCCTGCAAGTTAGAAATAAAAGCAATAATAGAGTGGTTGAGAGTGTGCATTTTGGAGGAAGGCAGTCTGGATTCAAACTGTGGTTCTTTCAGTGACTATAAAATCTTGGACAAGTTGCTGGGCGTGAACCTCAGTTTACTTATCTATAAAATGGGATGCATGAGGCCTCCCCCAAAGGTGGTTGGAAGGATTGAATGAGCTCAAGCCGCAAAGCCCCAGCACGATGTGTGTGCACGGGAAGCCCTTGATCAGTGGGAAATGTGCAAGGAAAGGAGACATGCAGGAAGAGTTGAGGAAGAGCAAATAAAACTGCCTGGGCAGCTGGGCGGGGTGGCTCACGCCTGTAATCCCAGCACTTTGGAAGGCTGAGGTGGGCGGATCACGAGGTCAGGAGATCGAGACCATCCTGGTCAACGTGGTGAAACCCCGTCTGTACTAAAAATATAAAAATTAGCTGGGTGTGGTGGCGCGTGCCTGTAATGACTGCTACTCGGGAGGCTGAGGCAGGAGAATCACTTGAACCAGGGAGTCGGAGGTTACGGTGAGCCAGGATCGTGCCACTGCACTCCAGTCTGGCAACAGAGTGAAACTTCATCTCAAAAAACAACAACAAAAACAAAAACCTGCCTGGGTGTCTGAGAAGGCTTCCCTGAAGGGGTCACAGAGAGGCACTTGCCCTGGTTTTTGCACTGAGGGCACTGAGAGGCCGACCTCACAGTCCTCCAGAGACCTGTGGGACCTCCTCCTGGGCCCCAGGGTTCTCCCAGGTCCCTAGCATTGGAACATAGCCTCCGTCTGCTGCTCAGCCACTGTTCTGTCTGAACTGTGATTAGGCCCTTATCTCAGCCAGCTTTGCCCTGCTTGGCTGCCTGTCACATTCAATTCCTTGCCAGGGCATTCATCCTGCCCTGGTCGTGTGTGTCCCCAAGCACAAGGTTCCGGGACATGGGGCCTGGTCTTGATCTTCCTCAGTTCCCATAATCCCAAGAATGGTGTCTGGAACACAGCAGTGTCTCAGTACATGGCGGCTGAAGAGAATAAAATTAGTGAGAAACTCACTTCCAGCCCTTGCTGTAGCTGGATTCTGAGGCACTGAGAAACACCCACACACTTTCCCCTTTAAAAATACCTTCTCTCTCTGGACTCTCTTTAGCCCCAAATTCTATGATTAGAGCTTCATTTCTTTGGCTTCAGCCAAATCTGGACCCTGTACCTGATAAAAATGCAACATCCTATATCGGTCAGATTCCAGTGGGAAACAGAAGGCGCACTCAAAAACTCAACCGGGTTTAAATGGGTGGGGGGAAGAAAAAATAATAAAAATTAGTAAAAGAACTATTTACAGTGAGATGGATGGGACTAAAGGAATCTGCAGAGACAGTGAGGCATCCCTGGCCTTGCAACAGCAGGAAGCTGTTAGCACCCAGGGGCAGAAGAGTTCAAGGGCGCCCGGGAGAACTGTGCTATGGAGGAGCCGCCTTGAGGGGGATGGAGGCTGTGGAGACATACCCATTGCCCCCTATCCAGGCTGAAGCAGGTGGGAAATATCTCAATGGTGGTCTCCTCTTGCCCTCAGATCTCCTGGCAGAGCCCCCTATTGACTGAACCCAACAGGAAGCCAGAGGGTGAGGAGGTCCCCAAAGGTCAGCCTCCCAGGGTCAGAGAAGAGCAGAAAATAGATCTGGGGTTGGAAGAGGGGAACAAACCAAGAATAACAAGGCTTCAGAGGTGATGTAATTCCATCTTATCAATCATTTACAATTCCGTTCAGATAAAGACATCAGATCTGATATGGTTTGACTGTGTCCCCACCTGAATCTCATCTTGAATTGTAGCTCCCGAAATTCCCACCTGTCACGGGGAGGGACCTGGTGGGAGGTAATTGAATCACGGGGTGGGTCTTTCTCGTGCTGTTCTTTGCCCTGCAGTTCTGGTGAATAAGCCTCACAGGATCTAAGGGTTATATAAAGGGTTTCCCCTTTCGCTTGGTTGTTATTCTCTCTTTTGCCTGCTGCCGTGTAAGACGCCCCTTTGCTCTTCCTTCCCGTTCCGCCATGATTGGGAGGCCTCCCTAGTCATGTGGAACTGTGAGTCAATTAAACTTCTTTCCTTTATAATTACCCAGTCTTAGGTATGGCTTTCTCAGCAGTGTGAGAACAGACTAATACAGATCCTGTGAGGAAGAGAGGCCAAGGAGATTGGGGACCAGGGTCCTGAAGAGTTACAATGAACAGAGTGTCACTGACTGGAGAAAAGGTGCCTCCCCTCCTCCACCTCCCCCAAAACAAAGACAAACCTTGCCTGTTTCTAGTGGTGGCTCTGGAATTTCCTTATGGGGAAGATCTGAGGGTGGCATCTGGATGACAGGGAAGCCACCACTGCGTAGCAAACCTGGGGTGTCACTTAGATTTGAGTAGCATGGGTGGAGGGTACTGATGAGGATTAGTAGGACCACTAAGTCTCTTCCCCACTTCAGCCATCTCTTCCCCTCCTCCTTCCACTAGCCCCAGCTCCTAAACAAAGCTTTCTCATTTCAAGACTTCTTGGAGCTAAAGTGATCTGTGATTGTGAGTCCTGGGAGACGTCCCTGACCACAGGAGCTCCCTCACCAAACCTCCCTTAGGACCAGTGGACACACTTTGTGGGAACAGCAGGGATGAGGCCAATTGTCTTTAAACCTGGTCCTGGGAAGGAGGAGGAAAAACGGGAGCAGTGGCTGGCTGAGGCTGCGTGAGTGACTTCCGGAAGATGAGGCAGAGGGAGGGAGGGATTCCTAGTGTGGAATGAGCCTCTCTTGTGGGTGGAGACAGGTCGGGATCATCTAGGGTCTCGCTACTCAAAGTGGGGTCTGGGGACCGGGAGTGTTGGCATCCCCAGCAAGCTCATTGGAAATGAAGACTGTCAGGCCCTCACCCCCGCATTGCCTGAATCAGGATTTGCAGTTCTTTGCAAGCTCCTCATGAGTTTCTTATGCATGTTAGAGTTTGAGAAGCACCCACTGCAGCGCCGCCTGCTCAGGTGAGCCTGTCTGCTCATTTCCCCTGTTGCACACCTGAGCTTCCCCCCCCCCCGCCGCCCCCAGAGACTTCTTCATTCCAGAAGGTCACTCAACAAACACTGAATCCATGCCTATCTCTGGAGATACAGATGTTAATAACAGAGAATTGAATAGGAAACTTCAACTCAGTGTGGGAAATGCTAACATAAGGATGGGAGTGTGGATCAGATAAGCAGGACAGGGGAAGGGCCTCCAACCTACGGTGGGGCTGGGGTGGCCAGGGAAAGCTCCCTGGAGCTTGGCCCTCTCCCTTCCTCCTGCCAGATCTTCCTTCCCAGACCCCACCCTGCGGCTCCTGCCAGCACTGCGCACTGGACCTGCACTCCCCTTCCCCGATTATTTCACTGTGTGTGTGATCGGGTTTCATGTCACCAACTCAACTGTTTTCTGATATCTTCTCATTCTAACACCTAGTAGCCCCTGAATTCTACATAGGATGAATTGATGAGTGAATGAATGAGATTAAGTGCACCAGGTAACGATGAGACCCACTCCTTTTTCCCCATCATCTATCAGTCTGTGCTGTGCAGACCCCCCTTATCCATCTCTTTCTGTCTATGTACGATTTTTTTTTTTTTTTTTTTTTTTTTGAGACCGAGTCTCGCTCTGTCGCCCAGGCTGGAGTGCAGTGGCCGGATCTCAGCTCACTGCAAGCTCCGCCTCCCGGGTTTACGCCATTCTCCTGCCTCACCCTCCTGTGTAGCTGGGACTACAGGCGCCCGCCACCTCGCCCGGCTAGTTTTTTGTATTTTTTAGTAGAGACGGGGTTTCACCATGTTAGCCAGGATGGTCTTGATCTCCTGACCTTGTGATCCGCCCGTCTCGGCCTCCCAAAGTGCTGGGATTACAGTCTTGAGCCACCGCGCCCGGCTATGTACGATTTTTAAAATACGAGTGTTTATTTCTTCATCAATAGGGTTTTAGAAGCAGCAGGTAGAGTGGGCTAGGAGACCTAACATAAGGAAGTGGTTAGGAGCCTAGACTCAAGCCAGATGCCTGGGTTCAAATCCTGGCTTCCTTTTTTACCAGGTGAGTGACTTTGGGCATGCCTCTATGCCTCAATTTCCATATCTGTCAAATGGGAATAATAACAGTACTATGCTCATAGGAGATTATTGGGCGGATTCCATGAGTTGCTGTCTGTAAAGCACATGGGACAGTGTTTGGTAAGCACTAAAAAAATGTTGGCCAGGTGCGGTGGCTCATGCCTGTAATCCCAGATCTTTGGGAAGCTGAGGCGGGCAGATCACTTGAGACCAAGAGTTTGAGACCAGCCTGGGCAACATAGCAACACCCAGTATCTACAAAAAAGTACAAAAAGTGGCCGGGCGCGGTGGCTCAAGCCTGTAATCCCAGCACTTTGGGAGGCCGAGACGGGCGGATCATGAGGAGATCGAGACCATCCTGGCTAACACAGTGAAACCCCGTCTCTACTAAAAAATACAAAAAAAAAAAACTAGCCGGGCGAGGTGGCGGGCGCCTGTAGTCCCAGCTACTCAGGAGGCTGAGGCAGGAGAATGGTGTAAACCTGGGAGGTGGAGCTTGCAGTGAGCTGAGATCCGGCCACTGCACTCCAGCCTGGGCGACAGAGCGAGACTCTGTCTCAAAAAAAAAAAAAAAAAAGTACAAAAATTAGCCACGTATGGTAGTACATGTCTGTAGTTTCAGCTACTTAGGAGGCTGGGGTGGGAGGATGGCTTGAGTCTGGGAGGTCAAGGCTCCAGTGAGCTGTGATTGTGCCACTGCATTTCAGCCTGAGTGACAGAGACCCCGTCTTAAAAAAAAAAAAAAAGAAAAAAAAAAAGAAAAAAAATATTTACTGTCAAGAATTTGCTATGGGGCTGAGTGCAGTGTTTCATGCCTGTAATCCCACGCCTTGGGGAGGCCAAAGCAGGTGAATCGTCTGAGGTCAGGAGTTCAAGACCAGCCTGGCCCACATGGTGAAACCTCATCTTTGATAAAAATATAAAAATTAGCTGGGTGTGGTGACACGTGCCTGTAGTCCCAGCTACTTGGGAGGCTGAGGCAGGAGAATCGCTTGAACCCGAGAGATGGAGGTTGCAGTGACCCAAGATTGCACCATTGCACTCCAGCCTGGGTGACAAGAGCGAAACTCTGTCTCAAGAGAAAAGAAAGAATTTGCTATGGGCTAGGGCCTGAGATTCATTTGCCTGATGGCTGGGAATGAGGAGGGTGGAGAATATCATCTGTGAATAGTGTCCAGCTGATCTGACCCCTACACACCTGAGAGGAAGAGAAAGGGCTTTGTCCCCAGGAGGGGGCTGTGTGGGCTATGAGCTTGCCTGCGGCCACTAGAGTCCAGTAACCACTTTCATGGGAACTAGAAAGGCCTTCTTCTCCCATTGTGCTCATCTCCTTGGGGGCTCTGTGATTGCTTCTCTTGTCTGGGATCTCCCTGACCTCCTCCTCTTTGAAGCCCCTGGGCCTGGCGCCCTTTCCACTTCCTCTCACTGCTAATTGGAAGGCAGCAGGTTGGCTCCCACAATGGTGATACTCAGTCTTGGCTGGCATTGAAACTGTTTTATAGACTTCATATTTTGTGAGTTCTGAAGGCCAAAGGGCCTGTGTGTTGCTCTTGGGTGTTCTCTGGGCCTTGGCCGGAGGATCTGTTTCTTATGTTCATGGAGCTCTCATCTGCCTCTTCCACATCCGCTGGACTAGGAATCAGGGTGGGTGCCCAAACCTCTGATGCTGTGGCATCATGGGGAGGGGTTTTCTAACTCACGCAAAGATATTTGGTTAATTCCACAGCTCTGAGATGTTCTTGGTAACTTGGGGGTTTTGTACCATGGTGTTCTGGCCAGGCTGCTTCTGATCTGGAGGGAAAAGGAGAGATTTCTGCCTTTTGGCCCAGGGCCCAACTCCACAGAAAGATGTACTCAAAGAGCAAGACGGCCTAGCCTGAGACATCGCGGGGAGCCACTGAGATGTCCCCAGATCAGAGGTAGGGGTGAAACAAGTACAGACTGACTGAGGGGCTGACCCTGGGGTCACAAGGACAATGTAAAGTTTTGGTAGTGCTGGGGTTCCTAACAGCTGCCAGGAGATGCTGTCAACTCAGACAGTGGTCACCTCCAGCTCCCAAGACACAATGGCAGCATGGCCATGCCGGGAACCATCTGACCTCAACCTCTACTTACCATTCCACATTCCATGAAGCCATGATGACACCACGACCTCTCCTGTCCTGTCCTTGACAGAAGACCCTCAGCAGTTCCCTTTTATTTCTTAATTTTTAAAATTAAATTAAATGGAGATAGTCTTGCTATATTGCCCAGGCTGGTCTCAAATTCCTGGCCTCAAGCGATCCTTTCGCCTCTGCCTCCAAAAGTGCTGAGATTACAGTTGTGAGCCACTGCGCCTGGCCGCCTTTCATTTTTTTAAAACTTTTTATTTTAAAAAATTTCAAATTTACACAAAAGCAGCAAACAGAATACTATAAGGAATTCCTGTATACCTTTCACTCAGATGCGTTAATAACATCCTGTTGCATTTGTTCTCTCTCTTCCTTTTTTTTTCTCTTGAGATGGAGTTTCACTTTGTCACCTAGGCTAGAGTGTAGGGACGCAATCTCGGCCCACCACAACTTCTACCTACTAGGTTCGAGCGATTCTCCTGGCTCAGCCTCCTGAGTAGCTGGGATTACAGGCATGCGCTACCACGCCTAGCTAATTTTTGTATTTTTAATAGAGACAGGGTTTCACCAAGTTGGCCAGGCTGGTCTCGAACTCGTGGTCTCAAGCAATCCACCCACCTTGGCCTCCCAAAGTGCTGGGATTACCTCTTTCTCTTCCTTTCTCTATAAACTTGTGTGTGTGTGTGTGTGTGTGTGTGTGTGTGTGTGTGTGTGTATACTTTTTTCCTGAACAACTTGATGGTTAAGTTGTGGACACATTTACCCCTTAATCTTTTAGTGTGTATTTCCTAAGAACAAATCTGTTTTATTATATGACCAAAATATAATTAGAAAATATAGGAAAGTTAGGCTGGGCATGGTGGCTCACGCCTGTAATCTCAGCACTTTGGGAGGCTGAAGGCAGGTGGATCGTAAGGCCAGGAGTTCGAGACCAGCCTGGCCAACATGGTGAAACCCTGTCTTGACTAAAAATACATAAATTAGCCACACATGGTGGCGGGCATCTGTAATCCCAGCTACTCAGGAAGCTGAGGCAGGAAAATCACTTGAACCCCGGAGGTGGAGGTTGCAGTGAGCCGAGATTATACCATTGCACTCCAGCCTCAGCAACAAGAGCAAGATTCCATCTCAACAAAAAAAAAAGAAAAAAGAAAATGTAGGAAAGTTAACCTTGATCCTGTTATCTAATACTGAATACTGTTATCTAATCTACAATTCATATGCCAAATTTCACCAATTTCCAATCATGTATCTTACAGCTATTTTCTCCCAGTCCAGGCTCCAATCAGGATGCGCGTTACATGTTGTTGTTGTCACAGGTGCTATTACTCTTCTTTCATCTACAAGTGTTGCTCAATCTTTCTTTGTCTCTCATGTCCTTGGGAGTTTTCTAAATGAAAATAAATCTGAACGCATTCTCGTGGCCGTGACTTCTCTAAATGCTAACTCGGGGGGGGGGGTGTAAAAAAAAAAAGGAAAGAAATATTTTTCAGTTCCTTGCCTTTGAAGCCTCTGGACAGGTGGGTTTGACAACATCTATTTTGGTCATGCCTGGGCAGTTCTGGCTTATCCATCTACACTAGTCTCAAACGATCCTGGGATTTGCTCTTGGGTACACAGTAGATGCTTAATAAGTAACTTGCTGATGTGCCAGGAGAGAAAGTGGATTGGACCACTGGGTGGAATAACTCAAATGACATTCCAGGAAGGTTTTGCTGCTGTAGATAGAGAGACAAAGGGCTGGCTCTTTCAGGCTATGTCAGCCCAAGGGCAACATGCAGACTCAGACTTCGTTATCTTATTTCTATTACGTAGCGCACTAAGGTTCTCTTTCTCTTCAAATTCCCCAGCAGGAGAGTTAGGACTTTCCACTGCATGCTGTTCAATTCACCAAGAAGAGGAAGTAAACCACAGATCCTGACAGATCCTGCTGTCAGGACTTGGCCAGTTTTGAGACATGATTAAAAAAATTCTTTATTTTTATTTAAAAAAAATAGAGATGGAGTCTCTATGTTTCCCGACTGGTCTTGAACTCCTGGGCTTAAGTGATCCTTCTGCCTCGACCTCCCAAAGAGCTGGGATTACAGGCGCTCAGCAGACATATACTTTTTGATCTCCAGTCTGGGGTGCATACATTGGATTATCTCCTCAGGAATAAGAGAACAGAGCCTTGAAATCAACCTATTTGAAATCAGCCAGGCTTCAGGATGATCCCTGTCTACGGCCATAGCACCCTGAACGCATCTGATCTGATCTCATCTTTTCTTCTCTTTCTTTTTTTTTTGAGACGGAGTCTCACTCTGTCACCCAGGAGTGCAGTGGTGCAATCTCGGCTCACTGCAACCTCCACCTCCCTGATTTGAGTGATTCTCCTGCCTCAGCCTAAAGTAGCTGGGACAACAGGTGCCTGCCACCACACCCAGCTAATTTTTTGTATTTTTAGTAGAGATGGGGTTTCACTGTGTTAACCAGGAGGTCTCAATCTCCTGACCTTGTGATCTGCCTGCCTCAGCCTCCCAAAGTGCTGGGATTACAGGTGTGAGCCACTGCGCCTGGCCTGATCTCATCTTTTCTTGGAAGCTAAGCAAGGTTGGGCCAGTTTAACACTTGGATGGGACACCAAGATGGTCCCTGCTGATCCCTACCACCCCTGGTATCCACCTCTTCCTGTAGTCCCTTTCCTATGAATCAGGGCTGGCACACATGAACAATACAATAGGGTGACAGTGACTGGGTGTGACATCTGCTACTTAGTCAAAAAAGATAATGCAACTTCCACTCTCGTCTCTTGGCCAGCTTGTTTTGGAGGAAGCCACATTCTTTGAGCATACTCAGGTGTCTATGTGGACAGGACCTGAGGCACCCAGCCAATAGCCGGCACCAACGTGCCAGCTATGTGAGTGAACCACCTTCGATGTGGATCCTCTAGCTCCAGGCCAAGCCTTTGGATCCTTGCCACCTTGACCAGCATCTAACTGCAGCCTCACGAGCAACCTGGAGGGCTTCAAACAACTGACCCTCAGAAACTGTGAGTGATAATAATTATTGTTATCTGCTAGGCATGGTGGCTCACTCCTGTAATCCCAGCACTTTGGGAGACCAAGGCAGGTGGATCACCTGAGGTCAGGAGTTTGAGACCAGTCTGACCAACATGGAGAAACCCCATCTCTACTAAAAATACAAAATTAGATGGGCGTGGTGGCAGGCGCCTGTAATCCCAGCTACTCGGGAGGCTGAGGCAGGAGAATTGCTTGAACCCGGAAGGCAGAGATTGCAGTGAGCCGAGATTGCACCACTGCACTCCAGCCTGGGCAATAAGAGTGAAACTCCATCTCAAAAAATTATTATTATTATTATTATTATTATTATTATTATTGTTATCTTAAGCCATAAAGTTTTGGAGCAATTTTCTACACAGCAGTAGGTAATTAATATGATTCTCTTGAAAAGTATAAAGAGAGGTCGGGCATGGTGACTCACGTCAATAATCCCAGCACTTTGGGAGGCTGAGGCGGGCAGATTGCTTGAGGTCAGGAGTTCGAGGCCAGCCTGGCCAACATGGTGAAACCCCATCTCTACTAAAAATACAAACATTAGCCACATGTGGTGGTCCATGCCTGTAATCTCAGTTACTCGGGAGGCCGAGACAGGAGAATCACTTGAACCTGGGAGGTGGAGGTTACAGTGAGCCAAGATCGCGCCACTGCACTCCAGCCTGGAAGACAGAGTGAGATTCTGTCTCAAAAAGAAAAAGAAAAAAAAAAAAGAAAAGTATAAAGAGGCACATGACCCAGAAATTTAACTCCTAGGCATATGCCCAAGAGAAAGGAAAACATGTCAGCCAGGTGCAACGGCTCACGCCTGTAATCCCAGCACTTTGGGAGGCCAAGGGCAGGTGGATCACGAGGTCAGGAGTTCCAGACCAGCCTGACCAACATGGTGAAACCCTATCTCTACTAAAATACAAAAATTAGCTGGGCGTGGTGGTGTGCACCTGTAATCCCAGCTACTTGGGAAGTTGAGGCAGGAGAATCGCTTGAACCCGGGAGGCAGAGGTTGCATTGAGCCAAGATTGTGCTACTGCACTCCTGCCTGGGTGACAGTGAGACTCCATCTCCAAAAAAAAAAAAAAAAAAAAAGAAATTGTCCACACCAAAACTTGTACCTGAATGTTCATAGCACCATTATTCATAATAGCCAAAAAATGAAAACAACCCAAATGTCCATCAACTGATGAATGAATAAAGGAGATGCGGGGCCAGGTGCAGTGACTCCAGGAGACCAGTCTGAGCAACACAGTGAGATCCCATCTCTACAAAAAATACAAAAATTAGTCAGATGTGGTGGCTGGCATATGCCTGTAGTCCCAGCTACGCGGGAGGCTGAGAGAGAAGGATTGCTTGAGTCTGGGAGGTTGAGGTGGCAGTGAGCTGTGATCACGTCACTGTACTCTAGCCCAGGGGGAAAAAAAAGGCGGCCAGGCACGGTGGCTCATGCCTGTAATCTCAGCACTTTGGGAGGCTGAAGTGGGCGGATCACTTGAGCTTGAGTTCAAGACCAGACTGGGCAACATGGTGAAACCCCGTCTCCACAAAAAAATACAAAAATTGGCTGAGTGTGGTGACTCACGCCTGTAATCCCAGCACTTTGGGAAGCTGAGGCGGGTGGATCACCTGATGTCAGGAGTTCGAGACCAGCCTGGCCAACATGGTGAAACCCTGTCTCTACTAAAAATACAAAAATTAGCCGGGCGTGGTAGTGCGTGCCTATAGTCCTAGCTAGCTACTCAGGAGACTGAGGCAGGAGAATCGCTTGAAACTAGGTTCAAGCTTGAACCTCAAGCGGAGGTTGCAGTGAGCCGAGATAGTGCCACTGTACGCCAGCCTGGGCAACAGAGCAAGACTGCATCTCAAAAAAAAAAAAGTACAACAATTAGCCAGGTGTGGTGATGCATGCCTGTGGTTCCAGCTACTCAGGAGGCTGAGGTGGGAGTATTGCTTGAGCCTGGAAAGTCAAGGCTGCAGTGAGCTGAGCTGCGATTGAGCCACTGTACTCCAGCCTGAGAGTGAGAATGAGATCATATGTCTAAATAATAATATTTTATTTTTCAGAATTAACTTTTATAATTTTAGAGACCAAGGATAATCGAGATAGCCTGTAACTATTTAGCATAAATAAAGGAGAGAACCATGAAGACTTGTTTTTTGTTTTGTTTTGTTTTGTTTTGAGACGGAGTCTCGCTCTGTCGCCCAGGCTGGAGTGCAGTGGCCGGATCTCAGCTCACTGCAAGCTCCGCCTCCTGAGTTTACGCCATTCTCCTGCCTCAGCCTCCCGAGTAGCTGAGACTACAGGCGCCCGCCACCTCGCCCGGCTAGTTTTTTGTATTTTTTAGTAGAGACGGGGTTTCACCATGTTAGCCAGGATGGTCTCGATCTCCTGACTTCGTGATCCGCCTGTCTCGGCCTCCCAAAGTGCTGGGATTACAGGCTTGAGCCACCGCGCCCGGCCTTGTTTTTGTTTTAGACACAGGGTCTTGATCTGTCACCCAGGCTGGAGTGCAAAGGGATAATCAGCTCACTGCAGCCCCTAACCCCTGGGCTCAGGTGATCCTCCTGCCTCAGCCTCCCAAGTAGCAGGGACTACAAGTATGTGTCACCATATCCAGCTGATTTTTGTATTTTTTGTAGAGACAAGTTTTCCCTATGTTGCCCAGGCTGTTCTTGAGCTCCTGGCCTCAAGCAATTCTACTGCCTCAGGCTCCCAAAGTAATGAGATTCCAGGAGTGAACCACCATGCCTGGCCTATAAATTTTGTTTTAACCTTTATTTAAGGTAAATTGTAGTCCCATTTTGCAGATGAGGAAAGTGAGACCGATAGATAATGAGTAACTTGCTCAGGTTGATATGGGTAATACACACAACTGGGGTCCCCAGTACTGTTCCATGTGGCCTCTGCAGACACACAATAGGATTGAAGAAAAGGGGTGAAATATCTTATGAATGGCGCCATGCTGGCCATCTCCTGCCACAAAATATAAGATCTGAGATTTCATTATTCCATCCACTTGCAGCCCCAAATTAATAACAAATACATTAATGTGCATTATAACAAACAGTAAAAGTACTCAGATTCCTTGTATTTCTTAATCTTGCTCTTAGTCTCTTA
Source organism: Theropithecus gelada (assembly GCF_003255815.1). NCBI lineage: Eukaryota > Metazoa > Chordata > Mammalia > Primates > Cercopithecidae > Theropithecus > Theropithecus gelada. The sequence continues at coordinate 27,378,795 of NC_037688.1, forward strand.
TGTCGAGATGAGGAAATTTAGGATCATTTTAATTGGTGAATTTTTTTCACTCTGGGATCCAGAAGTCTGTTAGAACTCCTATTTATAAAACTGCTAAGTGAACTATGCCAAGAACTTACCCAAACCCCTCACTTGGCTGTCATTAGTGTCACCAGTCAATGTTTTATTTTTATGTATGAAAAAAATGCTTTGCTATCATCAAAGTAGGCTGGGGGGATTTCTTTTGGTGGGGATGGGGGTGTAGCAAGGAAGATTGTAAAGAGGTACATAATGATGTTCTGGAATGGGACTAGGGTGAGGCAACTGCAAAATTTAGCATGTCCCAAACCCCACTATTAATGAAGATAAGTGCCATTTTTATGTGATATATTTAAAAATCAAAATTAATGCAAAAAAATCCATGATGAGCAAAACATCAACGTTTTCAGTAAAGGCAGGATCCAACAGGGCTGAGATTAGGGGGGTGGTGAGTGATGTGAGTCATGCAAATGCAAAGTCTGTCTTATTTAAAAGTTTGATATTTTGTTCATCAGAGATTTTTTTGCATTAACTTTGTTTTTTTACAGGGTATTAAAATATTATTTTGATTGCTGAGTTTTTGGGCACCCGCTTAAATTTTGCACTTGAGGCAAGTGTTTCATGTGCCTTACCTAGTCCTGGGTCTACAGATCTGCACGAATCCTTCCTAGGCAAAGCTAGAAGCAGCCCCCATACCACCTGCCCCAGACGTGCCCAGCTCTGGTGACCTGAGCAACATGAGTCTCAGGAAATGCTGTCTTTTCCTGGCATCACTGATGGTGAGAGGAAGCTTTTTTCACCTCTCTCTGTTGTGCCTTGTTTACCTCATCATGGGGCACATGTGGCAGCATCTGGCTGGTAAGCAACTTTTCCAGGAGGTATCATGGATTAAGCAGACTCCATAGACCCAATGCCGGGGGAGTGGATCTTCTTGCCAAGTCTTCACGTTCCTTGGCTGAAAAGTAAGATGTCTGAAAGGCCTATGGAAACCTAAACAATTAAAAGTACACATTAAGCACTTAATAATGCTTGTCAATTTTTTAAAAATCGAGACAGCGTATTGATTGGTCAGCCAAGCTGGAGTGCGGTGGTGTGATCATAGCTCACTGCAGCCTCAAACTCCTGGGTTCAAGGGATCCTCCTGCCTTAGCCTCCTAAGTAGCTGGGACTACAAGTGTCCACCACTATGCCTGTCTATTTAAAAAATTTTTTTTGGTTAAGATGAGGTCTTGCCATGTTGCTCTGACTGGTCTCAAACTCCTGGGCTCAATCCTACCTGCCTCAACCTCCAAAAGTGCTGGGATTACAAGTGTGAGCCACCACCTCACCTGGCCAAAATGATGTTTTTAGATAATCAAAAACTAAGATAATTCATTGCCAGCAGACCTGCATTATTTAAAAATGCTAAAGGAAAACGTTTCAGGGTAAAAGGACATGATATGAGATATCTTCAGAATGAAGAACACCAGAAATAGTAAGTGTAAGAGTAACATAAAAAGAAATTTTTCTAGCCAGGCACAGTGTCTCATGCCTGTAATCCTAGCACTTTGGGAGGCTGAGACCGGTGGATTGCCTAAGCTCAGGAGTTCAAGGCCAGCCTGGGCAAGATGGTGAAACCCCGTCTCTACTAAAATACAAAAAATCAGCTGAGCGTGGTGGCGGTCGCCTGTAATCCCAGCTACTTAGGAGGCTGAGGTTTGAACCTGGGAGGCGTAGGTTGCAGTGAGCCACGATCATGCCACTGCACCCCAGCCTGGACAACAAAGTGAAACTCTGTCTCAAAAAAAGTATTTTTTCCTCTTCACTTTTTAAAAATCCTATGATTGTTTAAAGCAAAAATTGTAACCTCTTACTGTGAGGTTTATAACTTACGTAGATATAATATATAATACACATTTTGTATTTATTTATTTATTTTTTCTGAGACAGGGTTTCACTCTGTTGCCCAGGATGGAGTGCAGTAGTGTAATCTCAGCTCACTGCAACCTCTGCCTCCTGGGTTCAAGTGATTCTCCTGCCTCAGTCTCTCGAGTAGCTGGGATGACAGAGATACGCCAGCATGCCCAGCTGATTTTGTGTTTTAGTAGAGATGGCGTTTCACCGTGTTGGCCAGTCTATTCTCAAACTCCTGATCTCAAGTGATCTGCCCGCCTTGGCTTCCCAAAGTGCTGGGATTACAGGCATAAGCCACTGGCCCATAATACACATTTTAAAGTGGTACAATATTAATTCTAAGTAGATTGTGAAGCATTAGGATATATATTATAATTTCTGTAGTGACTACTTAAAAATGCAAAGAGTATGTTAATAAAAGCTAATACATAAATGCAAGTAGTATTTATTTATTTATTTATTTTGAAACAGAGTTTTGCTCTTGTTGCCCATGCTGGAGTGCAGTGATGCAATCTCGGCTCACTGCAACCTCTGTCTCCCAGGCTCAAGCGACTCTCCTGCCTCAGCCTCCTGAGTAGCTGGGATTACAGGCATGCTGTACGCCACCACGCCCAGCTAATTTTTTGTATTTTTAGTAGAGATGGGGTTTCATCATGTTGGCCAGGCTGGTGTTGAACTCCTGATCTCAGGTGATCCACCTACCTCAGCCTCCCAAAGTGCTGTAGCTGGGACTACAGGCATGTGCCACCATGCCTGGCTAATTTGTGTGTGTGTGTGTGTGTGTGTGTGTGTGTATTTTTAGTAGAGATGGGGTTTCACCATGCTGGCCAGGCTGGTCTTGAACTCCTGACCTCGTGATCTGCCTGCCTCGGCCTCCCAAAGTGCTGGGATTACAGGTGTGAGCTACCGTGCCTAGCTGAAAGTAGATTTCTAAAAAATATTCAATTAACTCAGAAGAAGGCAAGAAGGGAGCAACAGAAGAACAGGAAAAGGATGGGGGGAATGAACAGAGGAACAGTACAATGGTAGACCTGCTTTCAACCATAACAATAATTACATTAAATGTTAATGGTCTAAAACACTTCAATTAAAATGTAGAGATAGCCAAACAGATTTTAAAAAGCATGATCCAACTATACTCTGTCTACAAGAGACATACAAAAGAGGTTGATAGGAAATAGATGGGAAAAATGTATTATGCAAACAATAAGCATAGGAAAGTTGAAGTGCCTACATTAAATCAAAGTAGTCTTCAGGATGAGATTATTATTAGAGATTAAAAGAGAAATTGTATAATAATATCACCTGGAAGGTATAATAATCATATATATGTATACCTAATAGAGTTTCAAGATACATGAAGCAAAAACTGACAGAATGGCAGAATTAAAGGGAGAAATACAAAAATCCACTATCATATCATAGTTGGACATTTTACTTCTCAGTAACTGATAAAGAAACTAGACAGGCCAGGCACGGTGGCTCATGCCTATAATCCCAACATTTTGGGAGGCCGAGGCGGGCAGATCACCTGAGGTTGGGAATTCGAGACCAACATGGAGAAACCCCGTCTCTACAAAAAACACAAAAAATTAGCCGGGTGTAGTGGCACGTGCCTGTAATCCCAGCTACTGGGGAGACTGAGGCAGGAGACTCGCTTGAACCTGGGAGGCGGAGGTTGCAGTGAGCCGAGATCACACCGTTACACTCCAGCCTGGGCGACAGAGTGAGATTCTCTCAAACAAACAAACAAACAAACAAACAAATGAAGATATATGAATGGCCAATAAACACTTGAAAAGGTGCTCAACACCGTTAGTTATCAGGGAAATACAAATTAAACCACAATGAGGTATCACTCCACACTCAATAGCTTAAATTAAAAAGCCTGACAACACCAAATGTTGGTGTGGATATTGAACAGAGTGATTTCAGTCCCAGATGTTTACCCAAGAGTAATGAAAGCATATGTCCACAAAAAGACTAGATTGAAAATGTTCACAGCATTTTTCTTCACAAAGCCCAAAAACTGGAAACCTACCAGATGTTGGTCAACAGGGGGATGGATAAGGAAATTGTGGTGTATTCATACAAGAGAATATTACTCAGCACTAAAGAGGAACAACTTATTCATGCAATACCATAAATGAATTTCAAAACCGCACTGAGTGAAAGCTGTTGACAAGTGCATATTGTATGATAGTATTTATACGAAGTTCTAAATCTGGCAAAGCTAATCTATGGTTTAAAAATGAGAACACAATGGTGGTGAGAGAAATTGGGTAGGTGCCTGAGGGACTTTCTGGATGATAATGTTTTATGTTTTGATAGGGCTATAGGTTACATAGGTACATACATTTCTCAAACTCATTGAATGGCACAGTTCACATCCACGCATTTCACTTTGTATAAATTTTCCCTCAAAGAAAAACTCGTAAATAAATATTAAACCTTTGTGAATGATATTGAAATGTTTGAGGGTAAAGTGGACTGCTGTGTGAAGTTTACTCTACATATGCATTTTTATTTTTGAGACAGAGTCTTGCTCTGTCACCCAGGCTGGAGTGCAATGGCACGATCGTGGCTCACTGCAACCTCCCCCTCCCGGGTCCAAGTGATTCTCCTGCCTCAGCCTCCCGAGTAGCTGAGATTACACGCACCTGCCACCACATTAACTAATTTTTTATATTTTTAGTAGAGATGGGGTTTTAGCATGTTGGCCAGGCTGGTCTCAAACTCCTGACATCAAGTAATCTGCCCACCTCAGCCTCCCAAACTGCCAAGATTAAGGCATAAACCACTGCGCCCGGCCAACACATGCATTTTAAAAATGCTTAAAAAAAAAAAAAAAAAAAAATGAATTGGCCAGGCATGGTGGCTTACACCTGTAAACCTAGCACTTTGGGAGACTGAGGTGGCTGGATTGCTTGAGCTCACAGGTTTGAGATCAGCGTGGGCAACATAGTGAGACTCCATCTCTACAAAACATCAAAAATTAGCCAGATGTGGTGGCATGCACCTATAATCCCAGCTACTTGGGAGGTAGAGGTGGGAGGCCGGCTTGAACCTGGGAGGCAGAGGTTGCAGTGAGCTGAGATGGAGCCACTGCACTCTAGCTTGGGTGACAGAGCGAGACTCTGTCTCAAAAAAAAAAAAAAAAAAAAATGAATTGATAAATGGATATAGGATAGATAAGTGATAAAGCAAATATAAAATTTTAATTTAGAATGAGTGGTTGGTTCATAATAGTTATTGACTGTACAATTATTTCAACATTTCTATATGTTTGAAAAATTTCAAAGTAAACTCTTGGGGGGAAATTGAGTATTAGACATGTCCAAATACGTTTATAGCAGCACCATTTGTAATGGCCCCCAAGTGGAAAGCACTTATATGTCCATCAACAATAGAAGAGATACACTGTGATATAATCATGTAATGGAAGAGTATGTAATAATCAGAATGAAAGATCTATGAGTATATGCAACAGCATGAATGAATCTCACAAATATAATCTTAAGTGAAAAATGTTAAGTGACATAAAATATAAGACTCATTCATATAAGGTGTAGAAACAGGCAAAACAAGTTCATACCATTCAAAGTCAGGCTAGTGATTGCCCTTGGGCAGAATCATGGCTAGAAGAGGACATGGGGGGGCTCCTGGGTGTCCTTGAGTAAGGTTCTGTTGCTTGACTTGAGTGCTGGTTATATGGGTCCGCACAGTTTGTGAAAATTAATTGAGTGGCACGTACTTCTTCCTATTATCTATTATATGCTCCAGTGAAAAGTTTTTCAAAAATTAATGTTAGCCCTCACCCCTCCTAAAACAGGTTCCTCAGCCCAGCCCCACCCCTGGGAATTCTTTGCCAGCCATCTTGCTCCCATCTCCCTTCTCCTGGTTCCCAGGCTCTGACACGCCTGTCTCCTTCACCTGCCAGGGAAAAACTCAGTGCAGAGGAATTCAGTTCTCAACCTCTACCCTCGTCTAGGCTGCAGGATGAATCCAACTAGAAAAAACTTATTAATGACCTAAACCATGGGGCCATGCAGCCCAGGAGAGATTCCTTTGCTTCCTTACAACCACAAACATTGCCATGGGCATTTTTTTTTTTTTAAAGCAAAATTTGTCTTCCCTTTACAGAGATGCCAGCATATTTCCCTTCTACCACCCTGAGTTATCCCTTCCATCTTCTTTGCTTGAAAGTGGTGGTTGCGGCTCACTTCCTTTGCCAAATCTCAGAAGCAGTGACTTGCCTAAGAGATTGTTCTAGTGCTTCAGCTCAAGCTTGAGGGTCCCTTGGCTGGTAAGCCAATCCTCAGACCTCAGCAAAGCCTGGATGGAGGTGTATGGGGGAATGAGGGTAAGAGGATAGGGGAGGAAGGAACAGAAATATGGTGGTGAGATGAGAGTAGGATACAGAGCTCAAGGACAAAATCCCTGCCCTGCCCAGTCTTGCAATTGGCCAAGAAGTCTAGAGGAATCCACATCTAAACTAAGCAAGAGAACTATTTAATTAAGCATTTCTTATTTTCAGCTGATGGGTTAAGTGTCAGTCCTCTTGTTACGTGACCAATGAGAAGCACTTGACACAGTCAACCATTCCCGCTTTCTTGAAATGTTCTTCAAGTAAGTTTCTTCTTACCTCCTTATTTTTTCAATATATATATATATATGGTATGTATATATTTGTATATTTTATATATACATATACATATATACTAAAAATATGTATATATATGTATATATTTGGTCTGCTCCTGCTGGTTCCTCCTCATCTCTTTGACCACTAAATGTTGGAGTGCCCCAGGGCATGATCCTTAGACCTCTCTTCTTAAGCTACTTTCACTTCCTTGACGACTTCACCCACTCTTGTGACTTTAAAAAAAAATGCCATCTATACCCTTATAACTTCCGCATTGGCGTTTCCAGCCAGATCTCTCCCCTAAACTTCAAAACTGCTTATTGAACCACCTACTCATCTCCACCTAGGTCCCTAGTAGGCATCTCAAATGCATCATGTCCAACGCTGAGCTCCTGATCCCTCCTCCAAACCCATTCCTCCCACGGTTATCTCAGTAAATGGCAACTCCATTCTTCCTGACGCTCAGGCCAAAAACCTGGGTGTCATTCCTAACTCCTCCCTTTCTCTCACCTCCCACCTCCAAACTGTCAGGAAATTTTGTTGACTTAACTTCAAAACGCAGAATCCAACTACTCTCGCCACCTTCACTCCCTCCATCCAAGCCACCATCAGCCTCCACCATTATTCACAGCATCCCTGCCTTGTGCTTCCTCAGCCTGCTCTCCACACAATGGCCAGAGTCGTACTGGTTTTTTGCTTGTTTTGTTTTGTTTTGTTTTGAGGTGGAGTCGTGCTCTGTCGCCCAGGCTGGAGTGCAATGGCGCGATCTCAGCTCACTGCAACCTCCGCCTCCTGGGTTCAAGCGATTCTCCTGCCTTAGCCTCCCAAATAGTTGGGATTACAGGCACCTGCCACCACACACGGCTAATTTTCATATTTTTAATAGAGACAGTGTTTCCCATGTTGGCCAGGCTGGTCTCAAACTCCTGACCTCAGGTGATCCACCCGCCTCGGCCTCCCAAAGTGCTGGGATTACAGGCGTGAGCCACCATGCCCGGCCCAGAGTGGTACTGTTAAAATGCAAATGTTAGGGCTCAGAAAATGATACCCCAAAGTATGGTGCTTTGACAGGCTTAGTACTTTGAACTAAAGGACATTAGAAGGCCTCAGAAGCAAAGTCTCTCTCTGCCATTTTCTTGCCCTCCTATCTCCTGTCCCTTTTTCTCCATCGAAGTGAGTCACAGGAACCAGAATTCCTCTTTATCCAAGGCACATCATAAAAACTAGAAACCTGGGTAGGGCAAGGTGGCTCGCGCCTGTAATCCCAGCACTTGGGAGGCCGAGGTGGGCGGATCTCCTGAGGTCAGGAGTTTGAGACCAGCCTGACCAATATGGTGAAACCCCGTCTCTACTAAAAATATGAAAATTAGCCGGGCATAGTGGCACATGCCTGTAATCCCAGCTACTCGGGAGGCTGAGGCAGGAGAATGGCTTGAACTGGGAGGCAGAGGTTGCAGTGAGCCAAGATTGTGCCACCGCACTCCAGCCTGGGCAACAGAGCGAGACTCTATCTCAAAAAACAAAAACAAAACACCCAAAAATGTAGAACCCCTCTCCCCAAAGCAAGCCATAAAACCTAGAACTATCACGCACTCTAACCTTCACCCACCTTTCTGTGGAGGAGCTGGCCATTAAGAAATTCTCTGACCCCCGTCATCTGATAGTAAGTCATAAGGCCCTCTTTCCAGAAAGGTCCTGCCCTACATCCGAGAGGAAGAAATGCTACACAGAGAGGCCAAGAAGAATTGATACAGACAGGCCTTGCTAGGTTTCCGCCTCAGTCTATTTCCACTAGATCATACCCCCACTGACATCTCTACACAGCCGCCCATTCTTCCTTGAATCTAAGCAGGAAAATGGACGGTTTTCCCTGGGTGTTTGGGTCTTCATTTCCAAAGTTCCCTGTGTCACGTAAAACTTTGATTAAATGTGTAAGGGCCAGGTGCGGTGGCTCATGCCTGTAATCCTTGCACTTTGGGAGGCTGAGGCGGGCAGATCATTTGAGGTCAGAAGTTCAAGACAAGCCTGGCCAACCTGGTGAAACCCCGTCTCTACTAAAAAAACAAAAATTAGTCGGGTGTGGTGGTGCATGCCTGTAATCCCAGCCACTCAGGAGGCTGAGGCAGGAGAATCTCTTGAATCCGGGAGGCAGAGGTTACAGTGAGCCGAGATTGCGCCATTGCACTCCAGCCTGGGGGACAAGAACGAAACTGTCTCAAATAAATAAATAAATAAACGTGTTATATTTTTCTCTTGTTGACCTATCTTTTGTTATAGGAGTGTTGGTGGTGACCTCTATAATAGGTGAGGAAAGGCATCACACTTTCCCATTCACACAAGTCTACTCAGAATCCTCTTTGAGCTCCCCATTCCACTCGGAATAAACACCAACACCCTCACCAGGCTCTGCAGGCCTCCACAGAGGCTGGTCTCCTCTTCTCGCCTCTCTCACTGCATTCCTAACTATCCTTGTCTTCCCTTGTCCTACTCCTGTCACACTGGTCCCCTTGTTGTTCCTTGAATGCAGCAGGCACTCTTCGGCCTCCATGCCCTTCCAGTTTCCCTTCCCTCCATTTCAAATGCCCTTCCCTCTCCATGCCTCAGTCTTCTCCTTAGCTTTGAAGTCTGGTATCACGTTCCCAGGAAGGCCTGCCCTGGCCACTCTGTGTACAATTCTAACTTCCCTATCACACATTCCCTATCTCCTTTCTCTGTCTTATTTCCCAGTTTAGCACTTATTGCTATCTAATACACTTTTTTTTTTTTTTTTGCAATGGAGTCTCGCTCTGTTGCCTAGGCTGGAGTGCAGTGGCATGATCTCTGCTCACTACAACCTCCTCCTCCCAGGTTCAAGCAATTCTCCTGCCTCGGCCTCCCAAGTAGCTGGGACAGCAGGTGTGCGCCACCACACCCAGCTAATTTTGTAATTTTAGTAGAGACAGGGTTTCACCATGTTGGCCAGGCTGGTCTTGAACTCCTGACCTCAGGTGATCCACTGCCTTGACCTCCCAAAGTGCTGGGATTACAAGCGTGAGCTACATGCCTGGCCTTAATATAAATTTTTTATGTATTTATATTCTTTTTTTTTTTTTTGAGATGGGGTCTCACTCTGCTTCCCAGGCTGGAATGCAGTGGCATCATCACAGCTCACTGCAGCTTCAAACTCCTGATGCTTAAGCCATTCTCCGGCTTCAGCCTCCAGAGTAGCTGGGACTACACAGACACAGCACCACTCCAGGCTAATTTTTATATTTTTTGTAGAGATAGGGTTTTACCCTGTTGCCCAGGCTGGTCTCTAACTCCTGGGCTCAAGCGATCTACCCGCCTCAGCCTCCCAAAGTATATTTGTATTTTTGTGTGTTTGTCTGCTTCCATAGAATGTAAAGTCCATGAGGGCAAGGACTTTTGTCTGTTCTGTTCACACCTGGGTCTCCTAGAAGAGCGTCTGGCATACATAGGTGCTCAATAATTACTGCACAAATGAATGATGATTTCAAAATGCCCTGCAAGTTGTTAACAGATTAGAGGAAGTCAGTCAGTTAAGGGAGAGCTCAGAGTGGGCTGCAGATATCTGGAAGGGGGTGGACTTTCCTTCAGTCTTTAGAGAATGGGGAGTCCTTGGAAAGGTGAGAAGAAAGGGAGACCCATTTGCACAGTGATTAAGGGTGTGGGCTTTTGGAGTTGGTGGCTCACACCTGTAATCCCAGCACTTTGGGAGCCAAGGCGGGCAGATCACCTGAGGTCAGGAGTTTGAGACCAGCCTGACCAACATGGAGAAACCCTGTCTCTACTAAAAATACAAAATTAGCCGGGCATGGTGGTGCATGCCTGGAATCCCAGCTACTTGGGAGGCTGAGGCAGGAGAATCGCTTGAACCCGGGAGGTGGAGGTTGCGGTGAGCCGAGATTGTGCCATTGCACTCCAGCCTGGGTAACAAGAGTGAAACTCCGTCTCAAAAAAAAAAAGAGTATGGGCTTTGTAGTCAGCAGCCTGGATCCAAGTCCCGGCTCAGCTATGCACAAGCCACCTAACTTCTCTGGACCTCAGTTTCCATATCTATAAAATGGATATAATCAGAGCACCTACCTCATGGGGTGTTTGTTTTCTTAAAGGATTCAGTGAAATACTATATACATAATATATATTGTACCTAGGCAAAGGCAGGGAACTTAGGAAGGCTTCACTCAAAAAGTTGTAGTTGTCACTGCGTAGAACTTAGGATATTTATGAGCTAAGACTTCATGTGAAAGGTATCATGGAACCTCTCAAACAGGGAACAGAGGGATGGAGCTAGTTTAGACTTAAGAGGATCATCCCCTAATGGGTGTAACAGTTTCTGTCTCAGAACTATCAGTTTCTGGACTCGGCTGCCTGGGTTGGATCCAATTCCCGTCTCGCATTAGTTAAGATGGCTTTGCTTACAAGAAAAAAAGGAATCAGAATTAGGCACAAACATGGCATGAGGCCTCTTCTGGGGACCAAGTAGCTGCCTGTCGCTGATGCAATCAGAGTAAAGAGAAGTGATTCACTTCAATCCTGCCACCAACCTCAGGATTTTGGCCAAGTGCAGGTTTGGGGTTGGTTGGTGGATTATTTTTTTTGCCTTCCTGAGTTGAAAGACTGACTTTGTGTTTCAAAAAGGCACTTTCTTTATGCAGAGAAACTCTGTGGTGAGGTTTTGCTGAGCTCGGTCTGGGATGGACTGCCTTTGCTTACGTCTGGGGAGAGAATGAAATCTAGTGCCCCTATTTTTTCTTTCCCTTCCACCCAGTAAAGACACAGAGCTGAAAGGTGTCTTTCAGAAGGGCTGGAGACAAGGGAGCTGACTCCCAGGTAAACGGGCACTGTACAGGAGACTGCCAGAGAACTGGCTTCTTGTTCGTTAGCATGGGTTTGTGGCGAGGAGGTCTGTGAAGCCTTCCGCAGAGTACCCGGGACTAAACAGAACAAATACAACCTCTATTTGTTCATCTCTACCCTGGCTTTAGATGGTGCTTTATGGCCAGGGTTATGGGGATCAGCTGAAACCCAGGCTGATGTTTATTCCTGGGATTGCAAAGACAGACAAATACTTCTCTGTCCTTCCATTTACCAGGCAAGGAGGGCAGGAGACATTTTTGATCAAGCAGGCAGGCAGTGAAGAGTTATTTTTTAGGTGCCCACTGTGTCCCTGTTGCTGAGCCACATAAGTATAAATAGAAAAAGTACAAGACTCAGGCTTCAGCCCCAAAGACACATAAAATCCAGTTAATAGGAGGAGGCTTGGTGGGCAAAACAAACTCAAGAGAAATTGTTAACAGTGGTGTGAGTTACTAAGCATTAAATAAGGTAAGAGAGGAGGAAGATGAGCGCGAGATGGTGGAGGGTGGTGCAGCTCTTGGAGGAAGCTTCACGGAGAAGGTTTGTAAGACAATAAGCAACATATACTCTGGTTTCTCTTCAAAACAAATACATCTTTCCCCTTTTACAATAAGCAACATGGCTACAGAAAGCACATCTGTTTCGTTCCCCACGGTGGCTCAGCACTTAGCATAATGTCTGACGCATAGTGGGCATTCAGTAGATGTCTGAAGAATGAATGAAGGAGGAGAGGGCTGATATAAGAAGGATAAGTAGGTGAAGAAGAGGGAGGAGGGCATTCCAGCAGGAGGAAAGGCCCAGAGAAATGAGCCGGATGCCTTGGCGAGACTGGTTTAACCACAGTGGAGGGTGTGGAGTGACGAGTAGTGAGTGGGTAATGAGGTTAGATACGGGGCCAGATGGGGGAAGGCTGGAAAGCCAGGCAGAGAAATTTAGAGATGAACATTCCTTCATTCTTTCATCAAGCTTTTACTGAGCACAGGCCACGCTCTAGGCACACAGGCAAGGGAAAGTAGTGGAGAAAGAAAGATGAACAAAAAGACATGACCATCTGTTGGGGATTGGCAGAATATCTATCTTTTATTGTAATAACTGTGATAATCATAGTATGGACAAAATATGTTGATGTTCTAATTAAGTTGCATGAAACCGAGGCCGTACCAAACTTGCTCAGATAAATTGGGAGTTTACTGAAAGGTGAACCAGACACCCAAGGCTAAGACTTGGATTCAAGAGACCTGGAAAACTGGGCACCCACCCTCCTCCCTCTCTCCTTTCCTTTCTTGCGATCATGCCTCATGGATGGCTTTTTACTTCTGTTCTTTAGACTTCATTCTCTGCTTCCTTCTCTTATTAGGATTTTACCTGGTGCAAGCTTGACACCTGAATGCCACAACACTCTCCTGCTCCAGGGCCAACCTTGGGCATTCACTCTCTGAACTATTTAAGTCAGACTCTCAAGGACAAAGAAGCTGATTGGCTCAGTTCAGCCTTTGGGCTGGGTCAGGTGATCATTCAGAACCAATCAGCTGTGGCCAAGAAGAAAATCATATGATTAAAATATGGCTGCCTAAGCCTACCAAGACCTCTGGATGAAGGTCAATTAAAAAGAAGGGGTGTGGACCGGGAGACAACAATAGACAAGCTTAATTCCCACAGGTTAATAATGCAGGGAGCAAATCAATTCACTTGGGTTGGGTCACCCCAAGGTAAGGGAGAAGGCCTGATTTAAAGGTCTGAGTTAGTCCCAGGGTGGGAGGAAAGACGTTCCCGCTGTCGATGAAAGCAGCATTCTACAGCCACTAGACTGGCTGCAGCTCTTTCAAAGTATTGAAATCATCAAGAAACTGAAGGGACCCAGACCATCAAGAAAGCTTTTTCTTAATCCAGAACAGAGAGTTTAGAGATAAGTCCTTTTTTAAAAATGTAGCTTTTTCGTTAAGGGCAGAATCTGCTTCTCATTTGTTGCTATAACCCCTGGCCACACAGTAAGGCTCAGAGTAGAAACTCACTACACATTTGTTAAATTGAGTTTAAGTCCTCTAAAACCCAGACAATCAACAAACATGTTGCTATTTGTATTCTGTTAGAAACAGAGTCTAGACTAGGAACACGAAACAAAACAAAACAAAAAATCAAAACATGATTTTTCTGATTACTGATGCAGGACTCGGGTCACTGGATGCAGATTTGATGAGAAGTAAAAATGCAGCAGCGGGAGAGTCTGAGGCAAGGTGCCTGGCGGAGAGCTAGATAAACAGATAGTGCTGTGCCCGGTGGCTCCAGGGAACAGATCAAAGCCGGCTTTCCCAGCACAGGTAGCAAGCATGGCAGGAATCTGGGAGACCTCTCACCCAGTCCCCAACCCACGCTCACAGATGGAAAACCACACCATTATTGGTCACACCTTTGCGCATTGCCAGCACACAGGCGTTTGTGACAAATCTTTTATAGTCTAGTATGTAACTCTCTCAGATAGGCAGCTGTGATATGATTGGGTCCTGTGATTTCTGGCTAGGCTGCCTGGGTTCAGTTCACAGATGAAGTCGGGCCCACTTGGCAAGCGTCTCAACTACTTAACTACTTTGTGTCTTAGTTTCCAAATTTGTAAAACCGGGAGAATGAACTCCCTTAGGGGGTTGTTGAGGGGATTAAATGAGATAATATGTATTTATGCATATGCATTTAATATGCAAAGCAATTAAAATAGTGTCTGGCACATAGTAAGCAATTATGGTTACCATCACTGCTACCAAAAAAACTATAGACTACAGAGAAGAGCTTCCAACCTGGAGGACTCTAAAGATCATTAAAACCCACAGAGCGTGACCTGTTGGTAGATATGATTTGGGCCTACCTGAAACCCAGCCCTCCTTTCTTCTGAGAACAGACCCTGGATAGGCCCAGGTACGGAAATGCTTTACTAGGATTTTTCTAACTGGTAGAAAAAAGTGTACTCCCTCTCTCTACAATATTTCCACCTTTTGGGTTTCAAATAGTAAGGACGTCAGCTCAGAGCTGCCTTTGTTCATTTTCCCTTCCCTGTGGAGAAGCTGGCCTGAGAGAATGAAGCCGATTTGCAGAGAACCTGGAACAGAATTCTGGCTGAGCAGAACTGGAGTTTCTGAATCCAGTTGACCGTGATACCCACTCCCACTGGTCTGTAATTTGATTACAGAAGTCATTAAATCAGTCTCTCCTGAAACTACTTTAGATTCTGTTTCTATTACTTGCAACTAGAATTTGTGCTTGAGGGTCAATTCAAGATGAAAACAGCGGGAGTTTAAATTTTTTTTTTTTTATTTTTTACATTGAACAACAGCAACACTAAGTTTTATGGTGAACAGTGTAGAGTCTCACTGTTTACATTATTTTGTTTTTGAAGTAAGAACACAAGAAAATTGGTGGTGTTTTGACCAGGCGCAGTGGCTCACATCTGTAATCCCAGCACTTTGGGAGACCGAGGTGGGCATATCACCTGAGGTCAGGAGTTCGAGACCAGCCTGGCCAACATGTTGAAACCCCGTTTCTACTAAAAATAGAAAAATTAGCCAGAGATGGTGATGTGCACCTGTAATCCCAGATACTCGGGAGGCTGAGGCAGGAGAATTGCTTGAACCCAGGAGGCGGAGGTTGCAGTGAGTTGAGATTGTGCCACTGCACTCTAGCCTGGGCAACAGAGTGAGATCTGTCTCAAAAAAAAAAAAAAAAAAAAGAAAATTGATGGTGTTTTGTAGCCCCTAAAATATTCCTATCTTGGAACATTTGGAAAGGAGCAACCCAGGGTCAGCTTTAAAAGTTTCATCTCTTAAGTTTGTGTTTGTTTTTAGAGATGAGGGTCTCCCCTGTTGCCCAGGCTGGCCTCTGGGGTAGCTGGGCCTATAGGCACATGCCACCACAGCTGGATAATTTTAAGAAAAAATTTTTTATAGAGACAAGAGTCTCCCAATGTTGCCCACGCTGGTCTCAAACTCCTGGCCTCAAGCAATCTTCCCACCTTGGCCTCTCAAGTAGCTGGGATTACGGGTGAGAACCATTGTGCCTGGCCATCTCTTAAATTTGTAAGCTTTTCAAAGGCTAGAGTACACTTACCTCAAGGGTTGCAAACACTAATGCTACAGGAGCCAGGCAGGTAATACCTGGAATGAAGTGGATGGATGTAAGACAAAGAGTGATGGGGACTGTGGCAACGCGGTGAGTGCTTGATCCATCTGGGAGAAGCTGCTACCATTCAATACCAGCCGATTGTTTCCATGTGCAAATGTGGATGCAGAATTACCAAGTTGTCCAGTTTTTAAGAGATTCTGGGCATTTGGAATATTTCGTGAGAAATCCTCTCAGTTGTGAATATTGGTTATGAATTTGGTTTTAAGAAATTATCATGTAAGAAGGGTGACTAACCATCCCAGTTTGTCCGGGACTGAGTTGTGTCCAGGATAAGAGGTTTCCTGGGATGTGGAACTTTCTTTCTTTTTCTTTTCTTTCTTTTTTTTTTGGTACGGAGTTTCACTCTTGTTGCCTAGGCTAGAGTGCAATGGTGTGATCTCAGCTCACCACAACCTCCACCTCCCAGGCTCAAGTGATTCTCCTGCCTCAGCCTCCCAAGTAGTTGGGATTCCAGGCATGTGCCACCATGCCTGGCTAATTTTTTGTGGTTTTAGTAGGGACAGGGTTTCTCCATGTTGGTCAGGCTGGTCTCGAACTCCCAAGCTCAGGTGATCCACCCACCTCAGCCTCCCAAAATGCTGGGATTACAGGTGTGAGCCACCACGCCTGGGATGTGGAACTTTCACTGCAAATAAGGATGAGCTGGTCACCCTACGTGTGGGCCAAATAGAATTGATGCGAGACTGCTGGCTCATAAACAATGGTCTCATTTCACCCCAGTGAAGTGTCTGTGCCCTCTAGGTCGCTATCCCCACAATCCACTTTATAGAGACTTCTACAATGAGTGTGACACAGAGAATCTATTTATTCTATGACCCAGTGAAACACTCCTTCACGTCCCCTTGTGGGCCTGGCTTTGGTGATCAATAAGATTCAGGTCTCTTCCAGTTGCGTCTGATAGCTTCTCTATGGTTGTAAAATCTTTTTCTCTGCTTGGGTTGGGCAAGGCCCTCTGGGTACCCAGGAGATTACAGAGTTTTTTTCCTTAATCCCTCCTCTTTCAGCTGAAAGAAAGGCTACGTATATAATTACATGCCATTTAATGAACTTGGACCCGCTCCACGTTATGTATGTGGAAACTGGAAGCATTGGAGTAGGAGGTAACTTGCTTGTGGCACGTAGTGCATTGGTCTAACCTCCAGTGTCTCGTTTGCTGGCATGGTACCTGACTCTTGGATTCAGCAAAGCGAAGGGGAACAATATTTGCTGCCTGTCTCCTGGATGCCAGGCCCCACTCTGGGTGCTCATACGGCCCTCCTAATTCCTTACAAACTCCCAAGAGGAGGACTGGCGTTCCAGGCCACCACCCTGCCAATCCAGGCGTGCCAGGAGGGCGTATGGAATTGCCAGGTTGTCGTTGCACAAGGGTAGGTGTGTGTGGCTCAGAATTGAGAGAAATACTAAGGGTCACTCACAGGCTTGTGCACGAAGCTCACCAGGCCTCTATGGCTCTGTGGGTGGGTTGCAGGGAGAGCCAGGTCCACCCCCTGTGAAGTTGTTGTTTGATGAGATGATGCATATTAAGTGAACTATAAACTTTTAAGAGCACATTCCATACCCACTCAAAAACATTAGGAATCATTCCCTTTGGGAAAGCTGGTAGGCTTAAGGTGGTAGAGTGTGCTGCCAGCCTAGAGGGGCCCCCGTTAGTATTTCCTCTCACCACTAGTCTGAATTCTTGCAAGGGAGCCAAAATTAGAAAGAGAAGTTTGTGTTTTATTAATACCTTTAGCCCTTACAGCTTAGGTGTCTCTGGCTGCTTTGAACATAGTGGCGGGAAGACAGGATCACATCGCCGTTCCCAGCAGGAGGTTTTTTCCTGTCAAATCTGAATTCAGATCCCATCTCTGCTGCTTCTCCACTGAATGATGTGGGAGGGCAGGCCACTGAACCTCTCCTGCTCTCAGATTTCCCCTCTAGGATGAGGCTAATGAGTCTAAGTCATGGGGCTATTATAAAGATTAAAAATGAGATGGCCGGAACAGTCATGTATCTGTAATCCCAGCTATTAATACTTGAGAGGCTGAGGTGAGAGGATTGCTTGAACCCAGGAGTTTCAGGCTACAGTGAGCTATTATGGCACAACTGCACTCCAGTTTGGGACACAGAGTAAGACCCTATCGCCAAAAAAAAGAAAGAGAGAGAGAGAGAGAGGCCGGGCAGGTTGGCTCATGCCTGTAATCCAAGCACTTTGGGAGGCCGAGGCAGGTGGATCACCTGAGGTCAGGAGTTTGAGACCAGTCTGGCCAACATGGTGAAACCCCGTTTCTACTAAAAATACAAAAAAATCAGCTGGGCATGGTGGTGGGTGCCTGTTGTCCTAGCTACTCAGGAGTTTGAGGCAGGAGAATCACTTGAACCCAGGAGGCGAAGGTTGCAGTGAGCCGAGATCGTGCCACTACACTCCAGCCTGGGTGACAGAGCAAGACACCATCTCAAAAAAAAAAAAAAAAAAAGAGAAGAGAAGTAATGGAAATGATACCGTCAAACTGCAAGCAACCCAGATGTCCAAATGTCCTTCAATGGATATGAAGGTAAACAAACGGTGGCACATCCAAATAATGGAATACAACTCGCCAATAATGAGAAATAGACTATTAACATGCAGGATGTATGCAACAACAACAGAGATGAATCGCAAATGCACTCTGCCAAGTGAGAAAAGCAAGACACAAAAGTGCATATTTTTTGTGGAATGATGTATGATTCCATTTATGAGACATTCTAGAAAACATAAAGCTAGAAGCACAGAGAACATACCAATGGTTGCTAGGGGTTGGGGGTGGCACTAGAGGGGACTGCAAAGGGGCATCAAAGAATTTGGTGGTGGGGGTGGTAGAAGCCTTTTTTATCTTTTTTTTTTTTTTTTTGAGATGGAGTCTCACTCTGTTGCCCAGGCTGGAGTGCAGTGGCGTGATCTTGGTTGACTGTAACCTCTACCTCCCGGGTTCAAGCAATTCTCCTACGTCAGCCTCCCAAATAGCTGGGATTACAGGTGTGCACCACCACGCCTGGCTAAGTTTTGTATTTTTAGTAGAGATGGGGTTTCACCATGTTGGTCAGGCTGGTCTCAAACTCCTGGCCTCAAGTGATCCACCCTCCTCTGCCTCCCAAAGTGCTGGGATTACAGGCGTATGAGCCACCACGCTGGGCCCTTTTGCATCTTGATCATAGTAATGGCTGTGAGACCATATGCATTTGTGACAACTTGCAGAACTGCCCACTAAAAAGGATACATTTTGCTGTATGTACATTATGCCTCATTAAACCTAACATTAAAAATGCAAAAGCTAAAAAAACTGGGGCCTAGTTAATGGCCCCAGAAATAAAATACCTATAGATTCCTTTTTTTTTTTTTTTTTTTTTTTGAGACACAGTTTCGCTCTTGTTGCCCACACTGGAGTGCAGTGGTGCAATCTTGGCTCACAGCAACCTCTGCCTCCCAGGTTCAAGCAATTCTCCTGCCGCAGCCTCCCGAGTAGCTGGGATTACAGGCATGTGCCACCATGCTTGGCTAATTTTGTATTTTTAGTAGAGCTGGGCTTTCTCCATGTTGGTCAGGCTGGTCTCGAACTCCCGACCTCAGGTGATCTGCCCGCCTCGGCCTCCCAAAGTGCTGAGATTACAGGTGTGAGCCACTGTGCCCGGCCAGATTCCTTTTCATTCAAGTGTTTATAGCAATGTGTTCTTCCCTGTAGCATTTTCACTTTTGTAAAAAGAGCCTGCGACTTTTGTAAAAAAGAAGGGTGGTGGTGTGTGCATGTGTGCGTTTATTGTATATGCATAAAGAAACTCTGGAAATATACACAAGAAACTAATAACATTAGAGACCGTGGGAATGGGATAAGAGTTAGGGAGAAGGAGGACCTGGCAAGAGAAAGAGAAAGAAAATTGTGTGTGCGTGTATGTAATGTATATAATTTTTGAACCATGTGAACAGATTACCTATAAAAACATTAAATTACCAAAAAATCAAAACGTTGAAAAGAAAGGGAAATGCTTCATCCCTAGGCGTGACTCTCCACTGGAGGAATCTGTAGTGGGTGGGATTCTTGTGGCAGCCACATCACATGAGCATCTCTTCCTTGGCCTTGGCCCCACCCACCTGGCTTAGTAAACTGGAAGCAAGACCGGGCTCCTGAGCAGATGGCCAGGGTGGCTCGTGGTCCGGTTCAACAGAGAGTAGCACTGAGCACACTCCCTTTCTTCCCCGGACATCTCCCCAGTGTGTCTGCCAGTGGTAGACCTTCCTTTTAGTCTTTCACCCCACAATTGGAATAAGACTTCGCATTGCAGATTTTCACTGAAGGAGTAATGATGAGCCTAAATTCATACTTTGTTGTAAATGTCTGATACCAGATTCTTAGACTCTTTCCCAGAGACCTGTTTGTTAAGAGAGTGACCAGACCTTATGAGGGTCTCAAGCACCTGAAATCTAGGGCAATGGTGGCTTGGAAGACACAAGTTAATTGCTTCCCAGTCTTGGCCAGGCATGGAATCCCAGCACTTTAGGAGGCCGAGGAGGGCGGATCACGAGGTCAGGAGATGGAGACCATCCTGACTAACACGGTGAAACCCCGTCTCTACTAAAAATACAAAAGAATTAGCTGGGCGTGGTGGCAGGCACCTGTAGTCCCAGCTACTTGGGAGGGTGAGGCAGGAGAATGGTGTGAACTCGGGAGGCAGAGCTTGCAGTGAGCCGAGATTGCGCCACTGCACTCCAGACTGGGTGACAGAGTGAGACTCCGTCTCAAAAAAAAAAAAAAAATTACTTCTCAGTCTTGTTTGCGGCAGACCTAGATGAAAGTTCTAGGAAACACATGCTTTGGAATCAGCCTGAACTTGAATCTCAGGAGCCAGTCTGTTCCTAGCTGTGAGCCCTTGGCCAAGTATTTCACCTCTCTCTGTCTTGTTTTCTCATCTGTGAAATGGGAATGCTAATAACACCTTTGCCGGATGAGTTGACATGACAGTAAGAGGCGAGCTTGTGGGTGACCGCAGGCAGTGCCATGAATGACCCACTTTAGGTGCTGAGCACCCAGGAGCCCTTCTTAGTGCAATCTGCCTGGGCTGCCTTGAGACCACACATGTGATGCGGGGGTGAGGGGGGAAAGGGTAACAGAGAGGAGCAGTGACATGGAACAATCCCAAGAATGAAAGCAGGGCGGCGGGGCTGACTCACCAGATGACTCACTTCCTTGCCCAGGGATGTTCTGAGCATCCACGGAGCTGCTTCTCATAGCTCTCATACCCTTGGTTCCTTCTCTGTGGGGAAGGCAGGAGGAAGATGCCCCTCCCCGCCCAGAGCAGGGATCAGAATGTGGGACCTTCTCCGTCATACCCAGAACCATGGAGACGTCAAGTAGCTAGCACCCCATTTTTTAATTCACACAATAACAGTCCCCGTAAGATGTAATCTTTTTAAGGAAGAATAGTTTTTGTCCCAGGAGTACAGGAGAGATTCTAGACTCCCTTTGCCCTTTTCCAGATTATCACAGGGAGATCTGGACCCCATAGAAAGTTTGAAAGTGCAGAAAAATGCAAAGAAGCAGAAAAAATCACCTATAATCCTATCGTTTAAACTGTATCACAGTGATGAGTTTGGTATTTTTCCATTCTATTTTTTTTCTCTGTATTTTTTCATTATACAGTCAAGTTTCTGTTGTCAGCACTATTCAAAAGAAATAGGCAAACCACAGATGTGAACCATATATGTAATTTAAAGTGCTTCAGAAGCCTCATTAAATAAAAATAAAAACAGGTGAAATTGTATGTGTGTATACATATATAGACACACACATATATATATATATATATATATATTTTTTTTTTTTTTCTGAGATGGAGTGCAGGCTTGAGTGCAGTGGTGTGATCGTGGCTCACTGCAACCTTGGATCACTGCAACCTCTGCCTCCTGGGTTCAAGCGATTCTCCTGCCTCAGCCTCCTGAGTCACTGGGATTACAGGTGCCTGCCACCATGCCCGGCTAAATTTTTGTATTTTCAGCAGAGACGGGGTTTTGCCATGTTGGTCAGGCTGGTCTCTAACTCCTGACCTCAGGTGATCCGCCCGCCTTGGTCTCCCACAGTGCTGGGATTACAGGTGTGAACCACCACGCAATATATTTTATTTAACCAAATATATCAAAAGTATCATTTTATCATATAATCAATATAAACATTTAGCAATTTTTATGATTATTAAATTAAAAGGAGATATTTTACACGCTTGCACATCTCAATTCAGAGCTAGCCACATTCAAGTGCTCAGTAGGCACATGAGGCTGGTGACTAACATGTTGAACAGTGCAAGCCCGTGCAACTCCTTTTTTTTTGAGGCAAGGTCTTACTCTGTCACCCAGGATGGAGTGCAGTGATATGATTGTGGCTCACTGCAGCCTTGACCTTCTGGGCTCAAGTGATCCCCCAGCTTCAGCCTTCCAAGTAGCTGGACTACAGTTGTATGCTGCCATACTTGCCTAATTTCTTTTTCATTTTTTGTAGAGGTAGGGTCTCACTGTATTGTCCAGGCTGGTCTCAAACTCTGGCCTCAAGCAATCCTCCTTCCCACAGCTCTGGGATAATAGGCATGAGCCTTGCCTGGAAAGTTCATGCAATTTCTATCTTGCTTTTGTGTTTGCTTAAATTGCATCCTAAGTATTTCTCATATCAAAAAATATCTTTTAAAAAAACTTTTGTGAGTTTCAATAATATGTATTTATAATCTAATATCAAAGGTAATATATTGGTTTGTGTTTTGGTTTGGTTTTTGTTTCTGGCCACTCAAGAACAATTCATGTTAGCTGTTTGATATAATTACTTCCCGACTATTTTCTTGGCAGATAGTCACATTGAACAAAAATTGGATGCATGCAATATATACTGCTTTATAACCACCCTTTTCATTTAATGATACGTTGTAAACATACAATGTCAGAGTTACACATGAGCCTGTATCCAGAGCCAAGCAGTTCAAACACCTGTTCTCTTCTCAGCTGGGAGGGGTAGCATTTGCATCCCTGCTTCTCAAAAGTGGGAACTGAGGCTTAGAAAAGTAAAATGATTTTCATGATTATGAAGTTGAGATTCAACCCAGGTCTTTTGATTTCATCTCCAGAGCCTTTCATTTTCACCATATGGTCTCCTTCTGGAAGGAGGCAGGGAGGGGATCCAAGATATGCCAAAGAAGCAATTTACAAATTAACGTTTGGAGTAGGATTCTCAGTAAATTGGGATTGTCTCCATCCATAGTTTTGCCTAACAAGCTGCATAATCACCCAGGTAAATCCTTTTCCCTCCTGCAACCACGTCTCTGCAAGGCTGCCATCTCCTTGTGGGACACTCCCTCCCCATTCCCACCATGAAAGGTAACTCTGTAACTTCCAAGAAAGAATCCTGATAGTCTAAGTCAGAGTTTATCCATCTCAGCACTATTGATATTTGAGCCACATAATTCTTTGTTTTAGGAGGTGTTCTGTGCATTGTCGGGTGTTTACTATCCTGACCTCTTCCAGTAGGTGCCCGAAGCACTCCTCCCCTGCCCCCCGCTAGCTGTGACATTCAAAAATGTCTGCAGACGTTACCAAATGTCCCCTGCGGGGAACATCACCCCCCTCGGAGAATTACCCCTCTAAGTATTATCAGATGGAGGAAATGTTTCCTAACTCATTCATTTGATGCTACCCACAGACTATATAGAACAATTACTTCTTTGTTTTTCTTTTTTTTGGGACAGAGTCTTGCTTTGTTGCCCAGGCTGGAGTGCAGTGGCGTGTCCTCAGCTCACTGCAACCTCCGCCTCCTGGGCTCAAGTCATTCCCCTGCCTCAGCCCCCCGAGTAGCTGGGATTGCAGGCGTGTGCCACCATGCCCAGCTATTTTTTTGAGTTTTTGGTAGAGATGGGGTTTCACCATGTTGTCCAGGCTGGTCTTCAACTCCTGACCTCAAGTGATAGCCCGCCTCCGCCTCCCAAAGTGGTGGGATTATAGGCGTGAGCCATTGTGCTGGCCAACAATGCTTTCTTATACAGACTGCATTGCTCAGAAAGATAGGAACATTTTCTCTCCATCACTGAGTCTCCAGTATCTGCATATAGTAAGCACTCAACAAATGTGTACACAATTAAGGACGCTAGTGATTTTTTAAAATCTTACATCAAGTTTTTCAAGACTAGCTAATTGCACACAAGACATATCCTATATGATGACACCCTTTAAAGAGCATTTCTATCTTTTCCTGAACTCCTTTTCTCCTGGTGCCCTGTGCTTTTCAGATTCTGATACTCAGTCTATGATTTTCTTATACCAAAGAGAATGATATGGCTAAGAATAGCAATTACATCCTTGAATGTCATATTACATTTGTATTGTGCACATATGCTGTATGCTAGATTGACAAATATTTCTATGAGGCAAAAGAAAGATGATTTTTTAACATTTGTATCATATGCCATCTTTTGAAGATACCATGATCATTTTCTAATTATGGGCATTTAAATTGTTTCCAATTTTTCCACTGTAAATAATACTACAAGCCAGGTGTGGTGGCTCACGCCTGTAATCCCAGCACTTTGGGAGGCCTAGGTGGGCAGATAACTTGAGGTCAGGAGTTCGAGACCAGCCAAGGCCAACATGGTGAAACCCCATCTCTACTAAAAATACAAAAAGTAGCCGGGCATGGTGGTGCATGCCTGTAGTCCCAGCCACTCGGGAAGCTGAGGCAGGAGAATCACTCGAACCCAGGAGGTAGAAGTTGCAATGAGTGAGATTGAGCCACTGCACTCTAGCCTGTCTGATAGAGGAAGCCTCTGTCTCAAAAAAAAAGCAAAGGATTTGGTGTGGAATTTTTTTTTTTAGACAGAGTTTCACTCTTGTTGCCCAGGTTGGAGTGCAATGGTGTGATCTCGGCTCACTGCAACCTCGGCATCCCGGGTTCAATCAATTCTCCTGCCTCAGCCTCTTGAGTACCTGGGATTACAGGCATGCGCCACCACACCCAGCTAATTTTTTGTATTTAGTAGACAGGGGGTTTCACCATGTTGGTCAGGCTGTTTTCGAACTCCTAACCTCAGGTGATCTGCCCATCTTGGCCTCCCAAAGTATTGGGATTATAGTAGTGCACCGCTGCACCCAGTGGTATGGAATTGTTTCTTAGCTGGTTATGGAATGTGAATGGGCAAGATACCTCTCCTCTTTGGACTCAGTTTCCTCATCTGTGAAATGGGCATGATAATTGTACTGAACATTCCTCACAAAGTGATGTGAGGAATAAGTGAGAGCACAGACAAGTGCTTAATGCAGGACTTGGAACAGAGTGAAGGACAGTAAGACAGACTGTAGTTTCTTCCTTTCTAAGGTGCAAAACTTAGTTTGCCAGGCAATTTTTCTGAGCACCACTCTGCTATTGTATCCAAAGGTGATTTTTCTGTTGGGAAGGTCACACAAGGCTCAATATCCTGAACAGCCCAGAGGCCAGTGGTGAAAAACTCAGCATATTGTCCTGATTTCCTCCTATTCAGAGGCCCCTGCAAGTGGTGACTGGCTAGATGATTCACAGATCCCTCCCAGAAATTTCATTTCAACCTTAAATGTGTGAAAATTCCATTCCTAGCAAGTGGAGCACATTGCTTTGAGAAAGAGAGCTGAATGTATTTTGTTTTGAATCCTCTGCTATTGGTTCACACCAAAGGACCCCAAATGTACACCCATCACCTGCAGAATGTGGGTTTGCTAGAACATATTATGAGATCTCATACTCCTGTGTTTCCTGATATTTACAGAACACACCTCCCTTCGCATCCTTCACTGCTGACGACCTGAAACATCCTCAATCATACTCGTTATTTTCTTTTTCCTTTTCTTTCTTTTTTTTTTTTTTTTTTTTGTTTGAGATAGAGTCTTGCTCTGTTACCCAGGCTGGAGTGCAGTGGCGCAATCTCAGCCCACTGCAAGCTCCGCCTCCCGGGTTCACGCCATTCTCCTGCCTCAGCCTCCCGAGTAGCTGGGACTACAGGCGCCCACCACCACGCCCGGCTAATTTTTTGTACTTTTAGTAGAGACAGGGTTTCACCATGTTAGCCAGGATGGTCTCGATCTCCTGACCTCGTGATCCGCCCGCCTCGGCCTCCCAAAGTGCTGGGATTACAGGCGTGATCCACCACGCCCAGCCACACTCGTTATTTTCTACAATGATCATGGCCATGGCCAGCATCACCTTCCTCTTGGCATAGGATAGAGGAAAAGAGGAGGGCTGGTGCTGTCCGTAGGGAGCCTTCATGCTCAGTAAAGGGTGGCACCTGTCCTTTAAGCAGACACAGTCCCTGCCGGAGCATGTGGCTTGGAGAGCACAAATGGGCTCCCATGCATCCACTCCACAGCATGGGCTCCCACTCATCCACTCCACAGCTCTAGTGGACCCTGCGAACAGCGTGGCCTTTGGAGTTAGGTAGAGTCAGAGTCTGCTTTGAATCTAGTCCCTGACATTTATTATTTACTAGCTGTGGCTCTGGGCCAGGTATGTAACCTCTCTGAGCCTCAGTTTCCTCATTTGATTGTCATGCCCATTTCATATGATTGTATCATATGACTGTAGCTCATTGTTTAAATGAGATAGAATATTTTAAAACTCTCTATTTGAATAAACATGAAACACACACACTGAGCTATTAAAAGTGGTTGGAACTTAGGGGCAGAATCATAAGGCAGAAATAAAGAACTTTAATTCTTTTTTTTGGTGGTGGTTTCTTTAAACACTTCTGTTTTGTTTGAACTTGTTTTTATGCACATTTATTACTTCTTTTTTAAATGATATTTTTATTTTGAAATAATTTTAGATGTACAGAATAGATACAAAAATAGTACAGAGATTCTGTATGTTCCTCACCCAGTTCCCACTAATGTGATCATCTTATATAACCATGGAACACTTGTCAAAACTAAGAAGCCCATATTAGTTTATTACTGCTAATTAAACACCAGACTTTATTAGGATTTCACTGGTTTATCCACTAATATCCTTTTTTTGCTCAGGATCCCCACATTGCATATATCAATATATATGTAAAATATAAATTAATATGTATATTATATTGTCTTTTGTTGTTCTCAAATGTAGGGGAAAGAGGAGATCAAGATGCTTGAGAATTACTCTGCCACAAATAACTGTGCAGTTTTGTTTTTGTTTATTTTTGTTTTGAGACAGAGTCTTGCTCTATTGCCAGGCTGGAGTGCAGTGGTGCGATCATAGCTCACTGCAGCCTCAGCTTCCTGGGCTTAAGTGATCCTCCTGCCTCAGCCTCCCAAAATGCTGGAATTACAGGCATGAGCTACCATGCCAAGGCAGCTGTACAGTTTTGAGCCAGATACTTCCTCTCTCTGGACCATAGTCTCCTCATCTATGAAAGAAGTGGGTACTGGCGGGCGCAGTGGCTCATGCCTATAATCCCAGCACTTTGGGAGGTCGAGGCGGGTGGATCACGAGGTCAGGAGATCCAGACCATCCCAGCTAACATGGTGAAACCCTGTCTCCACTAAAAATACAAAAAATTAGCCAAGCATAGTGGCACACGCCAGTAGTCCCAGCTATTTGGGAGGCTGAGGTAGGAGAATTACTTGAATCTGAGAGGCAGAGGTTCCAATGAGCTGAGATTGTGCCACTGCACTCCAGCCTGGGCGACAAAGCGAGACTCCGTCTCAAAAAAAAAAAAAAAAAAAAAAGAAGTGGGTAGGGCAAGAGATCACTAAGCTCCCTCTTTCACAGTCCAATTCACAGTCCAAGCCCACTGATTTTCGGGGGAGACAAAATGAGGAAGTCACAGTAGGATGCAAAGTCATTTAAAACAGAATTCTCAAAACATTAAAATAGAGGCCCTAGCTCCAAGGAGTCCCTTTTGGCCTCATTAAGGAACAGTGAAAGATCTGATCACATCTTCCAACTGGGGACTCCTGAATCCCGTGACTACTGGGGATGGAGACATTTGCTCATCTCACAGGTCTCTTCCATTTCTCTCTACTAGGATTTATTGTGTTGTAAAAGGCCTGGTGTGAGGCAGAGGGAGATTTTATCCAAATCCTTTGAGAAATGAGAAAATGTGGTAAATCCTGATTCTCATTTTGCTCTATTGTTTATGACTTCCAGATCTCTCGTGAAGAAGACAGGATCTGCAGCTGGTCTCCATTTCGTACTAGCTGGTTTAGTCTTAAGTTCATGGCCGCTTGCCCAAGCTGTGCCAGCTGAGTGAGCTTTAGATAGCAGCATCTGAAATGGATAATTATGCATCAAAGCCAGCCTACCTTACCTCTCCTAAAGGAACCCGATGTCTCACTTCCTTTCTCCCTGATCATGGCATACACCTGTTTATACAGAAGCGTGTCCATGGCAGGTAAGTTCTGTCCATGTTTGGCTAAAAGAGGAGGCAACATTGTCACATCCCCAGGGAAGCTTTTCTCATCTATCCCTTAAAGATTAGGTCAGGCCCCTTGTTAAAGCTTTCAAAGAATCCCACACATCCCTAGCGCAGCAGTCAGCACACTTGTCATCATTTAAATAATTTGTTATAATTTGATTAATGTCTGTCTTTCCTTGTGGTTCTCATTAGGGACAATTTTGTCCCCGGGGAACATTTACAATGTCTAAAGATATCTTTGGTTGTCACAACTGGAGGGAGGCAGGGTGGAGGGATGTTTTTGGCATTTAGTGGATAGAGATCAGAGATTCTGCTAAACATTCTAAGATGTACAAGACTAGGCCAGGCACAGTGGCTCAGGCCTGTAATCCCAGCACTTTGGGAGGCCGAGGTGGGTGGATCACCTGAGGCCAGGAGTTCGAGACCAGCCTGGCCAACATGGTGAAACCCTGACTCTACTAAAAATACAGAAATCAGCTAGGCATAGTGGCATGTACCTGTAATTCCAGCTACTCAGGAGACTGAGGCAGAATAACTGCCTCAGTTCTTCTGCCAACTGTCTCCCGCAACCTGGGAGACAGAGGTTGCAGTGAGCCAAGATGGCACCATTGCACTCCAGCCTGGGCGACAAAGGAGAAACTTCATCTCAAAAAAAAAAAAAAAAAAAAAAGAGAGAAAATAAAAGAAAAAATAGAATGTATAAGACATCCCCCAGAAGAAAGAATGAGCCATCCAAAATGTCCACAGTGTTGAGAAACCCTACTGTGGATTGTACATTCCACAAGGAGAGGGATTTTGTCTTTTTGTTTGCCACTGAACCCAGTCCTCACACAGAGTCTGTGGCAGAAAAGGTATTTGGTGCATAGATGATGACTGACACCTGCCTATTCTGTCCTCTGGGCCTGGGATGGCATCAGATTACATTTTGTTTCCCAAGGGCTGAAACCAGGGCTTAACATATAGTAAACAAATGATTCCAAATGAATGAAGACTTTGTAAATGAATGAATGACTGAATGAATGAGTCCATCCATCCATTCATCCATCCATCCATTCATCCATGACTCAAATGGGCCCTCATGCCAAGAATACATCAATAGTAGTCTTCTGACACCAGCTTTGGTTTTACCACTACCCAGCTAAGTGATCTTATGAATTTGGCATGTATTTGTCTAGATCAGCATTGTTCAATAGAACGTCCTACAATTACGGAAATGTTTTATATCTGTGTAGTCCAAAACAGAAGCCACTAGCCGCAAGTTACTAATGGACCCTCAAAATATGGCTAGTGTGACAAATTCATTTAATTTAAATAGCCACTTGTGGCGAGTAGCTACTGTATTAGCACAGTTCTAGACCTTTTAGAAGATTTTTACATTCAAGATCATATCACATATACCCATGTAAAATAGTTCTGTTGCATGAGTTTTTATACAAATATAGTTTCACAGGTTCTGTAACTTGACTGTTTCACTCATTCTGTTTCTGATATCTGTCCTGTTAGATCTAGCTCATTGCTTTTATCTACTGCCTAGTGCTTCATGGTATGACTATTTTATGTAGTGGTAGCCATTCTCCTACTGATGGACATTTTGGTTGTTTCTGTTTTGTTTGTTTGTTTTTTCCGTTACAAACAATGCTGCAATGAACGTCTTTGTATTGTCTCCTTAGAGGTCTTAGTCCATTTTCTGTGGCTATAACAGGATACCACAGTCTGGGTAATTTATAAAGAAAAAAACTATTTAGCTCACAGTTCTGGAGGCTGGGAACTTCAAGAGCATGGCTCCAGCCTCTGGTGATGCCTTCTTGCTTCTTCATAACATGGTAGAGGGCATCACTTGGCAAGAAGAGAAGAGTGTGTGTGTGTGCTCAGATCTCTCTTCCTCTTCTTATAAAATGACAAGTCCCACTCTGGGGACCCCACCCAGATGTACTTATCTAATCCTAACTACCTCACTAAAGCCCCAGTCAACATGTAAATTTGGAGATTAAATTTTGAACACCTGAAATTTGGGGGACACATTCAAACCATAGCATTAGGCTCCTCCTGGTTAGTTCTTAAGAAGGAAATTTCTTCATAGTGTATGCATAAGTGTAATTTTATTAATTCTGCCAGGAAGGGTGCCATAATTTGTCAAACAAGAAGGATTCAGTGATTTCTAAGTTTTCTTCCTCCAGCATAAAACCTAATTCTTCTGGAAAAATAGAGGCGAGAAACTGACTTTAAACTTTTGGCAATGGTCTAGTCTATGCTGTGCTCAGTCAGATGCAACGGAAACAGATAATATCCAGGGTCATATGTTCCCGGTTGTCCCCTCTCTGGGTCCCTGGGAAGAGAAAGCTCTATAAAACATCGGATCAAATTTTCTTTTAATCCTCTAAGTAATAAGGTGGATAAAAGTTTCTGGCAGTGGAAAACTCCAATTATTTAATTACATTAAAATAAATCTGTCACTAAACTTGGAAACCCCAGCTTTGCTTGCCCAGATAGCTAGAAAAGTCAAAAGGTTTCCATGCTACACACAGTTTTTCTAACTTCCCCCAAGTGATTGTGACTTAGAGTCATTTTACCCATTCACATCTACTGTTACCCAGTTGTTAATATCAATGCAATGATAATAATTGTAAGAGAAACTTTCCTTCCAGTAAATACCTCATTTCTACTAGTTTGAATGCGTCAATTGTCTTTGGGCAGTAACCACAATTCAGTATTTTAGAATATACACATGCAGGCAAATATATATTCTATTCTTTAGAAATTAAATCTACAATAGACCTTGGCATTTTGTCCATTACTCATGTTCATATGATTTCAATCTTAGGAGAGGGCTTTAATCTACTTATCTGGGTGGGGAAATATTGTTAGAAAAATGTGGGCTTGACTGGACACGGTGGCTCATGCCTGTAATCCCAGCACTTTGGGAGGCCAAGGCAGGCAGATCACTTGAGACCAGGAGTTTGAGACCAGCCTGGCTAACATGGCGAAACCCCGTCTCTACTAAAAATACAAAAATTAGCCGGGCATGGTGGCACATGCCTGTAATCCCAGCTACTTGGGAGGCTGAGGTGACAGAATTGCTTAAACCTGGGATGCAGAGCTTGCAGTGAGTCAAGATCGTGCCACTGCACTCCAGCCTGGGCGACAGAGCAAGACTCCGTCTCAAAAAAAAAAAAAAAGAAAGAAAGAAAAATGTGGGTTTTTCCATCACCTATTTAATTGCAGATACTTGGTACTGGGTGTTGATTCTCTACTGACATTAACTGACCTCCAGGTATTAGGATTAAGTTTGCTAAAAACAAAACTTCTGAACAAAACTGAATGATCTGGTGTTTTCCTTCCCATTATAGATTTGCTTATTATGAAAATTTTGGAAATTATAGAAAAGCAGAAGGAAGAATAAAAGGATGATCACTATTACTATTTTGGTGTAGTTCCTTCCCATTTTTTCTTCTTTGTCTTCAACTCCATCTCCATCTCCTTCTCCTTCTCCTTCTCCTTCTCCTTCTTCTTCTTCTTTTTTTTTTTTTTTTTTTGAGACAGTTTTGCTCTGTTGTTCATGCTGGAGTAATCACTGTTCATTGCAGCCTCCACCTCCTGGGCTCAAGTGATCCTCCCACCTCAGCCTCCTGAGTAGCTGGAACTACAGGAGTGTGTCACCATGCTCAGCATGAAAATAATTTTTTTTTAAATTTTTGTAGAGACAGGGTCTCCCTATGTTGTCCAGGCTGGTCTTGAACTCCTGGGCTTAAGTGATCCTCCTGCTTCAGACTCCCAGAATGCTGGGATTCCAGGTATGAGCCACCATACCCACACCCATTTTTTCTTTAGAAAGTCTTTTATATTTTGAGAATTTTTTTTTGAGATGGAGTTTCACTCTTGCCACCCAGGCTGGAGTGCAATGACGCGATCTCAGCTCACTGCAACCTCTACCTCCTGGGTTCAAGTGATTCTCCTGCCTCAGCCTCCCAGGTAGCTGGGATTACAGGCATGCGCCACCATACCCAGCTAATTTTTGTATGTTTGGTAGAGACAGGGTTTCACTACGTTGGCCAAGCTGGTCTCGAACTCCTGACCTCAGGTTATCCACCTGCCTCGGCCTCCCACAGTGCTGGGATTACAGGTGTGAGCCACTGCACCCAGCCTTGAGAAATTTTTAAAATACAGAAAAGCACAAAGACTTTTAAAAAAAATCACACCCATATTCTCACCATCTAGAAATAATCATTAACATTTTGTCATATTTGCTACCAGTCTTTATTTGTTTCTACCTTTGTAAAACAAAAAACAAAACAAAAAAACCCTGAAATATTGCAGATAAATCCAAAGACAGATTTAACCACTATCCCCTACAATGAGGTTGAAATTTTTACTTCCATTTCTAAAAAAAAAGAGTATGTATAGAGTGTATATATATGTACATAAATCATAAACATTCACATAAACATATAATTATATATAAGGTGTATATATATACATAATTTTATTTTTTTGAGACAGAGTCTTGTTCTGTTGCTCAGGCTAGAGTGCAGTGGCGCAATCTTGGCTCACTGCAACCTCTGCCTCCTGGGTTCAAGCAATTCTCCTGCCTCAGCCTCCCAAGTAACTGGGATTACAGGCGCCTGTCACCACGCCCGGCTAATTTTTGTACTTTTAGTAGAGACAGGGTTTCGCCAGGTTGGCCAGGCTTGTCTCAAACTCCTGACCTCAGGTGATCCACCCACCTCAGCCTCCCAAAGTGCTGGGATTACAGGCATGAGCCACAAGATACATATATTTTATATAAAACAGTATGTAGTATTCTTCTGAGTGTTTTTTTTAAATTGCCCATATTTATAGGTTTGTTTTTTGATGTGGGGTCTCACTGTGCTGTTCAGGCTGTACACAAACTCCCGGGCTCAAGCAGTTCTCCTGCCTCAACCTCCTGAGAACTGGGACTAAGGTTAGCACCACCATGCTCAGCTTATATAGCTGTTGTTTCAATATATAGTGATTGTATAGAGTTGTTTAGATGTATAATATATTGATAGTATACCTGTTGTTTTGTATCTTAATGTCCCTCTTGAAGAATGGGAATCCTGAGCCGTATAGGAGAATAAAACCTCAGTCCTCTCATCTGCAAGATGATAATAATAGTACTGTGATATTGTGAAATACGTGTTTGGTCTTCGTCCGATTTGCTGACATACAACTCCTAAAATCCTTCAAAGTGATGTGTGTTTTTATGTGCTAATAAGTTGACTGGTGGGTTGGAAGCCTCTAGGTAACTTCAGGATGTGGCTGGTCCCAGAAAGACCCAGGCATGATTAGAGGATCGGGACTTTCAGTCCCACCCTTCAACTTCTGGGGAGGGGTAAGGGGCTGAGGGTTAAGTTGATCACCAATGGCCAATGACTTATTCAATCATGCTTATGTAATGAAGCCTCCATAAAAACCCAAAAAGACAGGGTTCAGAGAGCTTCTGGATAGCTGGACACATGGAGGTCCCTGGAGGGTGGCACCCCAGAGAGGACATGGAAACTCTGCCCTTTACCCTATACCTCACCCAATGCGTCTCTTCATCTGTATCCTTTGCAATACCCTTTACAATAAACCAGTAAATGTAAACATTTGTTTCCCCGAGTTCTGTGAGCTACTCTAGAAAGTTAATCAAACCCGGGAGGGGGTTGTGAGAACCCCTATTTATATCTGGTTGGTCAGCAGCATGGGAAAAACAACCTGGGACTTGCATTTGGCATCAGAAAGTGGGGGGCAGACTTGTGGGACTGAGCCCTCAATCTATGGGATCTGACACTATCTCTAGGTAGACAGTGTTAGAATTGAATTGAATTAGAAGACACCTGACTTGAGGTCAGGAGTTCAAGATCGGCCTGGACAACATGGCAAAACCCCATCTCTACTAAAAATACAAACATTAGCTAGGCGTGGTGGCGCATGTCTGTAATCCCAGTTACTTGGGAGGCTGAGGCAGAAGGACCACTTGAGCCTGGGAGTTTGAGGCTGTAGTGAGCTATGAGAGTGCCATTGCACTCCAGTCTGGTTGACAGGGTGAGACCCTATCCTTAAAAAGAAAAAAAAAAAATTAAATTAGAAAAAGGAAAAGGCTCAAATCAATAAGAAAAAGAGATAAAAATATCCTAAATGAAAAAATAAGCAAAGGAAACAAGGAGAGAAGAGGAAACTTAATGGTCAATAAACATCTGAAAAGATGTCCAGAGTCGTCATAGGAAAATGCAAATTCCAACGAGATATGTACATATGTAGTAAAAGTATGAAAACAACCAGATGACACATACCAACTTCAAAATAGTAGTTCCCCTTTTTTTTTTTTTTTAGATGGAGTCTTACTCTATTGCCCAGGCTGGAGTGCAGTGGCACTATGCCAGCTCACCACAACCCCTGCATTCTAGGTTCAAGCAATTCTCATGCCTCAGCCTCCCGAGGAGGCTGGGACTACAGATGCCTGCTAATTTTTGTATTTTTAGTAGAGATGGGATTTCACCATGTTGGCCAGGCTGGTCTTGAACTCCTGACCTCAGGTGATGCACCCACCTCAGCCTCCCAAAATGTTGGGATTACAGGTGTGAGCCACTGCGCCTGGCCTAGCATAGTAGTTTCTAAGGGGAGGGAGAAAGGAACAAAGAATAGGGAATGAGACTTAGGTGTTATGTATATATCTTTTTTCTTTCTAAAAAATGTGAAAACAATATGAAGAAATATACGGAACGTTGACATCTGTTAAATCTGGATTGTGGATATGTGGCATCTATTTTCTATATATTTTAAATATTTCCTTTTTTATTTATTATTATTATTATTATTATTATTGTTATTCTTCTTCTTCTTGAGACAGGGTCTTTCTCTGTCTTTCAGACTGGAGAGCAGTGACCATCATAGCTCACTGTAACCTTGAACTCCTAGGCTCAAGTGATCCTCCTGTCTCAGCCTCCTGAGTAGCTGGGACTACAGATGTACACCACCACACCCAGCTACTTTTTATTCTTATTTATTTATTTATTTGAGATGGAGTCTCACTCTGTAGCCCAGGCTGGAGTGCAGTGGCACAATCTCGGGCAACCTCCGCCTCCCGGGTTCGAGCAATTCTTCTGCCTTAGCCTCCAAAGTAGCTGGGATTACAGGCGTGTGCCGCCATACCCGGCTACTTTTTTTTTCTTTTTTGTATTGTTAGTAGAGACGGGGTTTCACCATCTTGGCCAGGCTAGTCTTGAACTCCCGACCTCAAGTGATCCGCCTGCCTCAGCCTCCCAAAGTGCTGGGATTGCAGGTGTCAGCCACCACACCCAGCCCTAATTTTTATTTTTTTTATTTTTGGTAGGGATGGGATCTTGCTGTCACCTCAGCTGGTCTTGAACACTGGCCTGAAGCTATCCTTCTGCCTCCCAAAGTACTGGGATTACAGGTGTGATCCACTGGTCCCAGCTGAGATATTTCCTATTTCAAAATAAAACAAAAGGCCGGGCATGGTGGCCCATGCCTGTAATCCCAGCACTTTAGGAGGCTGAGGTGGGCTGATCACGAGGTCAGGAGTTCGAGACCAACCTAGCGAAACCCTGTCTCTACTAAAAATACAAAAAATTAGCCAGGCATAGTGGCGCACGCCTGTAGTCCCAGCTACTCAGGAGGATGAGGCACAAGAATCACTTGAACCCAGGAGGCGGAGGTTACAGTAAGTCGAGATTGTGCCACTGTACTCCAGCCTGGGTGACAGAGTGAGACTCCGTCTTAAAATAAATAAATAAATAAATAAATAAATAAATAAATAAATAAATAAATAAAACAAAAGGAAAAAACTTCACCTTGAGCTGATCTATATGAATATAGAGTTTGTAAGATATTACTTTATAAAATATCTTCTTCTATTTTAAGATTACTTTTATTTCACTTCTTTCATTTGTTGCTTTTGTGCTTTGATCAACAGACTTATCTGGAATAGTTTGTGCATTGTAAACAGCAGAAATGTTGGTGGTTGTGATTTGATTGGCCTCTGGGGCCTTCAGTCTAGGCATTTTGCCTTTGCTTAATAGTTGTGGCCTTTTTCCTTTTCTAAAAAACTGGGTGTTGATTTAGATTAACTTGATGATAATTTCTAGATGGGTCAGTCAGGACCCAATGAGGTTACAAATGACAGAAAAGTCTCCTATGCTGGAGTGCAGTGGTGCAATCTCGGCTCACTGCAACCTCTGCCTCCGGGGTTCAAGCGATTCTCCTGGCTCAGCCTCCCGAGTAGCTGGAATTATAGGCGTGCGCCACCACGCCTGGCTAATTTTTGTATTTTTAGCAGTGACAGGCTTTCTTTGTATTGGTCAAGCTGGTCTCAAACTCCTTACCTCAGGTGATCCGCCCGCCTCAGCCTCCCAAAGTGCTGGGATTACAGGCGTGAGCCACCGCACCTGGCCGGCAGCAAAAGGATTTAAACTATTATGTAAAACTTCAGTGATAAAACAGCAGCAAAATTAGAGAGGATTGACTCCAATTTTCAAAGAAGTTGCACCGTGGGTAAAATGCTATCAAACAGCATCACAAGCTGGGTACCGTGCTGTCCACCTATCATCCCAGCTACTAAGGAGGCTGAGGAGAAAGAATTGCTTGGGCCCAGGAGTTCGAGGCCAGCCTGGGCAACATAGAGAGAATTCCCATCTCTAAAAACAAAACAAAACAAAACAAAAATCCAGTGTCAAATGCTCCAGAGAAATCTGGAGATTTCTAGAGAAAGAAAGGATTGATGTGGCAAACTTCATTGTGGTCTTAAGAAATTGCCTCAGCCACCCCAGCCTTCAGCAACCACTACCCTAATTAATCAGCTGCCATCAACATCTCAGCAAGACCCTCCATGGGCAAAAACATTTCCACCCCCTGAAAGCTTACATGATTGTTAGCATTTTTTAGAAATAAAGTATTTTTTATTATTATTTTTTTAAACGGAGTCTAGCTCTGTTGCCCAGGGTGGAGTGCAGTGGTGCGATCTTGGCTCACTACAGCCTCCACCTCCTGAGTTCAAGTGATTCTCCCGCCTCAGCCTCCCAAGTAGCTGGGATTACAGGCACCCACCACCACGGCCGGCTGATTTATTTTTTATTTTTTATTTTTAGTAGAGATGGGGGTTGCACCATGTTGGCCAGGCTGGTCTCGAACTCCTGACCTCAAGTGATCCACCCATCTCGGCCTCCCAAAGTGCTGGGATTACAGGCGTGAGCCACTGTGCCCAGCCAGCAATAAGGTATTTTAAAACTAAAGTATGGGAGAGGCGCGGTGGCTGACGCCTGTAATCCCAGCACTTTGGGAGGCCGAGGTGGGCGGATCATCTGAGGTCAGGAATTTGAGACCAGCCTGACCAACATGGCGAAACCCCGTCTCTACCGAAAATACAAAATTAGCCAGGCACGGTGGTGTGCACATGTAATTTCAGCTACTCAGGAGGCTGAGGCAGCAGAATCACTTGAACCCAGGAGGCAGAGGTTGCAGTGAGCCGAGATCGTGCCATTGCACTCCAGCCTGGGCAAAAAGAGCAAAACTCCGTTTCAAAAAAATAATAATAATTGATTAATTAAAGTATGTACAGTTTTTTAGACATGATGCTGTTGCACATTTAATAGGCTATGGTGCAGTATAAACATAACTTCTATATGCACCAGAAAATTCATATGACTCACTTTATTGCTGTGGTCTGGAACTGAACCT
Source organism: Theropithecus gelada (assembly GCF_003255815.1). NCBI lineage: Eukaryota > Metazoa > Chordata > Mammalia > Primates > Cercopithecidae > Theropithecus > Theropithecus gelada. The sequence continues at coordinate 27,416,476 of NC_037688.1, forward strand.
GAAATATCTTCAAGATATACTTATATTTGTGTATTAATCTTTTGCTGGGTAAATGAGTTGTAAATAACTTCAGTTTATATGTTATCCTTTGATATTTTCTATAATATATTTTGTATACAGATATTTTGAATTTAATGTAGTCCAATCCTTTGATATTTTCTATAATATATTTTGTATACAGATATTTTGAATTTAATGTAGTACATAATTTTTCTTTATGTTCTGTACTTTTGAGTCTTTAGAAAATCTTTCCCTGTTCTGATGCCATAAGGACATTCTGCATTTTCTTCCAAACATTTTTACATGTTGCTTTTCACCTTTTGAATTTTTAATCCATTTAGAATTTATTTTTATCTATGTAAGGAACTAATTAGTTTTGGGGGGGGGGATTGTACAAATAATTGTTCTAGCACCATTGCATTTTTCTTTTTTTTTCTCCACTGAATGATTTATAAAGCCATTTCTATTTTATGGCAAGTTTCTATATGTATTTAAGCTGTTTCTGGCTTATCTGCTCCTTTAATCTGTTTGTCTATTCCTAAACAAATGTTGCATTGTTTTTTTAAATAATACAGCTTTATGATAAATGTTTCTTATCTGGCAGGTCAAGTTCCCTCCTCTGTGTTTTTTTCCCCCAAAATTATCTTGGCTATTTTTGTCCTATTTGTTCTTTCATATGAAATTTAGGATCAGTTTATCAAGCGCCATAAAAAGTCCTCTGGGAATTTTGGTTGGTGTTATAATGTCTTGATAGACTAACTCTGTAATATTGAGTCCTTCTATTCAGGAACATAGCATCAGCTCTATTTTTTTTTAATTTTCCTTTGTGTCCTTCAATAAACATTTTGTAAATTTCTCCTTAAAAGTATTTCCTGGTTGGGCACGGTGGCTCACGCCTGTAATCCCAGCACTTTGGGAGGCTGAGGTGGGAGGATCACGAGGTCAAGAGATCGAGACCATCCAGGCCAACGTGGTGAAACCCCATCTCTACTAAAAATACAAAAATTAGCTAGGCATGGTGGCATGCGCCTATAGTCCCAGCTACTTGGGAGGCTGAGGCAGGAGAATCGCTTAAACCCAGGAGGCGTAGGTTGCAGTGAGCCAGGATTGCGCCACTGCACTCCAGCCTATTTAGAGCAACATCTCAACAACAACAACAACAAAAAGTATTTCCCATCTTTGGTTATATTTTCATGGGCATCTCATAGTTTTTGTTGCTCTTGAAATTGTATTTTTTATAATTAACTACATTTTTGAATGTCTTTGCCAGCAAGTTGCTGAACTACTTTAATATTTTTCTTGGACTTCCTATGTAGATAAACATTTCAACTGTAAATAACAAAGATTTTTCTTCCTTACTTTGCAATCCTTTTCATATTGCATTGACTAGAACCTCTAGGACAATATAAAATAGCAGCACTGAGAGGAAAACATCTTTGTCTTCTATATTTTTGTCTGTTTCTGAGTCAGGGTCTTGCCCTGTCACCCAGGCTGGAGCGCAGTGGCATGATCATAGCTCACTGCATCCTCCAACTCCTGGGCTCAAGCGATCCTTCTGCATCCCTTTCAAGTAACTAGGACTACAGGTGCGTGCCACTATGCCCAGCTTAATTTAAAATTTTTTTTATAGAGGTGGGATCTTGCTATGTTGCTCAGGCTGGTCTCAAGAGGTCCTCCCACATAGGTGCCCTAAGGTGCTGCTGGGATTACAGGCATAAACCATTGTGCCTGGCCCCTATAACATTTATTTATCTGGTGTTTGTTTCTTTTTTTTTTTTTTTTTTTTGAGACGGAGTCTCGCTCTGTTGCCCAGGCTGGAGTGCAGTGGCCGGATCTCAGCTCACTGCAAGCTCCACCTCCCGGGTTCACGCCATTCTCCTGCCTCAGCCTCCCGAGTAGCTGGGACTACAGGCGCCCACCACCGCGCCTGGCTAGTTTTTTGTGCATTTTTTAGTAGAGACGGGGTTTCACCGTGTTAGCCAGGATGGTCTCGATCACCTGACCTCGTGATCCAACCGTCTCGGCCTCCCAAAGTGCTGGGATTACAGGCTTGAGCCACCGCGCCTGGCCCTGGTGTTTGTTTCTAACCAAGATAGAATGCTTAATTCTAGAACATAGATTAGAATATGTTTTCTGTCTAACTACAAATATTTTTGAAAGTTGAGCAAGAATAAGCTGATTAAAGGACACAGAACTCTAAGTACTCTCAAGCTGGGATGAATTTCTTTAAATTGATTTGCACATGTAATTACAAACTTTAAAGAAATAGAAGGAAAAATAAGACAAAGGAGAGACACTATTTGTTCTTTACACATTTAAAATTTTATTTAAAATGATGTATTATGAGTCATAATGGAAATTCTAAAGGAAAACAATCTATAAAACTTACGAATATAAAACTACTTTTGGCTGGGCATGGTGGCTCATGCCTGGAATCCCAGCACTTTGGGAGGCTGAGGCGGGAGGATCACCTGAGGTCAGGAGCTTGAGACCAGCCTGGCCAACATGGTGAAACCCTGTCTCTACTACAAATACAAAAATTAGCCGGGCATCGGGGCAGGCGCCTGTAATCCCAGCTACTTGGGAGGCTGAGGCAGGAGAATCACTTGAACCTGGGAGGCAGAAGTTGCAGTGAACCGAGATTGCACCACTGCACTCCAGCCTGGGAGACAAGAGTGAAATTCTGTCTCAAATAAATAAATAAATACATACATACATACATATATACATACATACATACATACTTTTGGCCGGGCACAGTGGCTCTCACCTGTAATCTCAGCACTTTTGGAGGCTGAGGCAGCATATCACCTGAGGTTAGGAGTTCAAGACCAGCCTGGCTAACATGGTGAAACCCTGTCTCTACTAAAACTAGAAAAAAAAAATTAGCTGGGCATGGTGGGCATGCCTGTAATCCCAGCTACTCGGGAGGCCGAGGCAGGAGAATCGCTTCAACCTGATGGTGGAGGTTGCAGTGAGCTGAGACCATGCCATTGTACTCCAGCCTGGGCGACAGAGAGACTCTGTTAAAAAAAAAAAAAAAGAAAAAAAAGCGGGCTCGGGGAGGGTTATATGAACAGGGACTAAAAGGTAGCAGGCAAAAATAAACCCGAACCTGCTTTTTTTTTTTTTTTTTTAACGGAGTCTCTCTCTTGCTCAGGCAGGAGTGCAATGGCGTGATCTCCGCTCACTGAAACCTCTGCCTCCCAGGTTTGAGCAATTCTTCTGCCTCGGCCTCCAGAGTAGTTGGGATGCAGTCGCCCACCACCATGCCCTGCTAATTTTTGTGTTTTTAGTAGAGACGGGGTTTCACCATGTTGGCCAGGCTGGTCTTGAACTCCTGACCTCAAGTGACCTGCCTGCCTTAGCCTCCCAAAGTGCTGGGATTACAGGTGTGAGTCACAGCACCTGGCCAAATCATTACATTCTTATATTTAGGATTTTATTTATGTTGTCAGATCTTTGTTAGAAGCTCAGTTCCAATAAAGCCTAAATTTTTCTTTCTTTCTTTCTTTTTTGAGACAGGATATCACTCTGTCACCCAGGCTGGAGCACAGTGGCACAATCATGGCTTACCACAGCCTTGATCTACCAGACTCAGGTGATTCTCCCACCTCAGCCTCCTGAGTAGCTAGGAATATAGGTGCCTGCCACCACATCAGGCTAATTTTTGTATTTTTTCTAGAGATGGGGTTTTGCCATGTTGCCCAGGCTGGTCTCGAACTCCTGGGTGGGGTCAGCCTGCCTCATCCTCCCAAAGTGCTAGGATTACAGTCAATCAAGCCTAAAGTTTTCAATACCTCATCAACTACAATAACAACTGCTGTTAACATTTATGTCAAAGTGTTACATTTTACAAAGAATTTTCTCACACTTCACCTCGTTTTTTCCCTATGACACAGATATTGTTATTAAATCCTTTTGCACAGGGGAAGACTGAGGTTTCAGAGTGATTAGGAGATTTATGTATTTCATAAGTGGCAGAGGACAGGCATGGTGGCTCACGCCGGTAATCCTAGCACTTTGGGAGGCCGAGTTGGGCGGATCACCTGTGGTTGGGAGTTTGAGACCAGACTGACCAACATGAAGAAACCCCTGTCTCTACTAAAAATACAAAGTTAGCCGGGCATGATGGCACATGCCTGTAATCCCAGCTACTCGGGAGGCTGAGGCAGGAGAATTGCTTGAACCCAGAAGGCGGAGGTTGTAGTGAACCGAGATTGTGCCACTGCACTCCAGCCTGGGCAACAACAGGGAAACTCCATCTCAAAAAGAAAAAAAAAAGTGTCAGAATAGAGACTAAAATGAAATATTCTGCTTTTTACCACCTGCACTAGTGGTTTTTGAGCTCCACCAAATCAGATTGCACCAGCCTTTTTCTAGTTTAAAGTAGAAAAATAATTAATTAATGGGCCATACTTTCTTTCTATTTCTTTTTTTTAGAGACGTGGTTTTGCTCTGTTGCCCAGGCTGGATTGCAGTGGTGTGATCTTCTCTAACGTGTTTTTCTTTAAATGGATACCTCATGCTTGTCTATATTAGATGCTGCAATAGGATGGTATCTGGTTTAGTAGGATGTTATATGTTTTATGATGTTTAAGTTTCCCTATAAGAATTTCTTCAGTGTTCTGCAGAAAGCTCAGATTTCCAGGTGTGGTGCCACAACAATAAATTTTAAAACCACTGCATTAGGTTTTGCTGAGTAAGCCCTGGAGCCTGCAGGCCAAATACATTTTAGGTCCCAAAATAATGGTAAAGTACTACTGTGGGTTTGCTTCACTCTCTTACATTTCATATGAAATGTGTATTGCTACTCCTTATTGGTCATCAAAACAAATCTTATTGAGGGGCATATCTAAAGGGAATAATTAAGGAAAAGGCCACAAGCATAGGTTTAGCTACAAGGATGTTCATTTCAGTGGTATTTACAAAGGTTTCTTTTTTTCTTCTTCTTTTTTCTTTTTTTGTGAGACAGAGTCTCACACTGTCGCCTAGGCTAGAGTGCAGTGGTGTAATCTCATCTCACTGCAAATTCTGCCTCCCAGGTTCAAGTGATTCTCCTGCCTCAGCCTCCCGCGTAGCTGGGATTACAGACGTGCGCCACCATGCCTGGGTGATTTTTGTATTTTTAGTAGAGATGGGGTTTCGCCATGTTGGCCAGGCTGGTCTTAAACTCCTGACCTCAAGTGATCCACCCGCCTTGGCCTCCCAAATTGTTGGGATTACAGGTGTGAGCCACCATGCCCAGCCTACAAAGGTTTCTGAAAAAGAAAATAAACTAAATGCCAAACGTAGATTAAGTAAATAAGGTATTTCCTGCAATGGAATAGTCTTCTGCCATCACACATTATTAAGAATATTAACTGATGTGGACTGATGTTCACAGGTAAATCAGGAAGCAGGATAATAGTGCATATAGTATAGCCAATTTTTGTAACATGTAATGCAAAATATACACGAAAAAATTTCTGAAAGATATGTACTAAATGATATTCTCTGTGTGATAGTTTGTGAGGTTTTGAATCATTATTACTTATTTACTTACTTATATTTTCAGTGATTATTTTTTGTTTTTACAATGAACACCTATTGTTTTTGAAGTATAACCCCCACACACCTTATTTTTTATGAGAAAAAGCCACTCAGGCCTTTCTAAAGCGTTGATAAACATATTACCTGCTGCGTTCTGTCAACTTAGAGAGCAAAGGAAGAGGAAATAGCTGTGTACAGAATTTAATTTAGACATAAGGAGAATTTCCTGAAGGTAAGTCCTTTAATCTGATAAAATGGGAAGGGGCCTAGGTGAAACAATTAGGCAAAGGGAAGTGGTCAGGGCACACTTGCGGGGCCAGCTGAATGTATAATGGTGGAGAGGATTTGAGGGCAGAAAATAAAAGGCTTTCTGAAGCTGGCTGCCTAGGATACAAATTGCCTTGGTAATGACTCTTAGAGGCGGTCAGTTCATAAGCATGCATGGAAGGCAGAGTTCTGCGGAGTGAAAAGAAATAGAAACTCAGATTTCAATTATTCATTCATTCTTTCATTGCTGAAACATTACTCACTACGAATCCAGCACTGTGCTAAGTGTTGGGTCCTGCTCTAGACAAGTTTACAATTTAGTTGGACAGATGAAACACAAGGCTATGAAATCATTTGAGAAGGACTGGAAAATTAGAAGGAAAACCCCGGTAACTTAGTTCACTTATTTATTTTATTTATTTTTTGAGATAGAGTCTTCCTTTGTTGCCCAGGCTGGAGTGCAGTGGCACAATCTCGGCTCACTGCAACCTCCGCCTCCCAGGTTCAAGCAATTCTCCTGCCTCAGCCTCCTGAGTAGCTGGGATTACAGGTGCATGCCACCATTCCCAGCTAATTTTTGTAATTTTTTAGTAGAGGTGGGGTTTCATCATGTTAGCCAGGCTGGTCTCAAACTCCTGACCTCAAGTGATCCACCTGCCTTGGCATCCCAAAGTGTTAAGATTACAGGTGTGAGCCACTGCACCCGGCCAGGACTAGAAAATTAGAAGGACAATTCAGGTAACTTAGTTCAACAAAAGAAGATATCTGAATAGCTGGGATTAGTGAGAATAAGTTTCCTGAAGTTTGGAATTTAAGAGTTTAAGAACGTTTCCAGACAAATATAATAAATGTGAAGCAATTTTGACTGTAATCTGATATCTCACACAAATGTATTGTCGTTTAATATATGAGACATACCTCTACTTCTCCAATGCTTTGGATTTTAAAAATGTGCTTTCCATAAAATACTTAGCTCTTTTCCATTAGGAAATGACTAAGTAAAACAAAATGGAAAGAAGACTAGAATTACAGAGTTTCCGAGAAAGAGGTTACTTTTGGTATTATGCATTCTGTGGCAGATACTGTCATTGCCTACCCAACATCTATTCTCCCCCCACTTCCTTGCAAACTGACCCTCAATTTTGTTCAGAGTATCAATGTACCCATCAACACATTTACAACTTTTACAACACATTTACAATGTACCCAACTTACACATTTCCCAGCCTCCCTTTCAGATAGTGACCATGTGACAGTCCTGGCCAATGAGATGCAAGTCGAAGCCACTGTGTGTGTTGGCCCCTTTCTTCTTCCTCCTCCTGCCTCACATGCAGACATGATGCCTAGAGGGGACAGCCATCCTCTGAGTATGAGAACAAGTGCCACCTCTCAGGCTGGCTAATAGGGACGCCTATGTGCCTGATGGCATTGTGGGGCTGTGAGACTAGCCCTGGATTGCTGTATTAGTCCGTTTTCATGCTGCTGATAAAGACATACCTGAGACTGGGTAATTTAGAAAGAAAAAGAAGTTTAATTGACTCACAGTTCTACATGGCTGGCGAAGAAGGTGAAAGGCACGTCTTACATGGTGGCAGACAAGAGAGAATGACAACCAAGCAAAAGGGGTCATCAGATCTTGTGAGACTTATCCACTTCTAGGAGAACAGAATGGGGGAAACCACCTCCATGATTCAATTATCTCCCACTGGGTCCCTTGCACAACATGTGGGAATTATGGGAGCTACAATTCAAGATGAGATTTGGGTGGGGACACAGCCAAACCATATCAATTGCCTAAATCCAGACTTCTTGCATGAGAAAAATAAAACCTCTAAGCTACTGGTGTTTGTTACCAGCAGCCAAACACAATCCTTCCCTGATAAATAACCTAAGCTACTTATTTCACAGAGAAGGGATGGAGGCCCAAGAAAGTCCCATAACCTGGACAGGTTATCTTGTGCTAAGAACTTCTGTGTTACTTTCAAGTGACAGAAGACCCAATACAAACAACCTCTTAAGCAAAAAAACAAACAAACAAACAAAAAAAGGGAATTTATCAATTCAGATAATTGAAGTCAGGCATAGCTTCCTCCAGAGACTCCAGTTTTGTTTTCTTTCAGGTTCTGTTTTTTCTATCCCCATCTCTCGGCTCTTGCTCCTCATAATTAGTCTGCTTCTGGCTCTTTCCTCTTTGTGGCAAGGTGGTGCCAGCAGCTCTAGCGTTACCTCACCCAGGATGAAGTCCTGTAGAAAGTGAAAACTCCTCGCTGGAGGAAAGTCACACTACTCAGGAGAAGCAGGGAATGCCTCACTTCCTGTGCACAGTAGGGGCCAAAATAGAACTAGAATTTAGGACTCTGTGCTCCAAGTCACTTCACTTTCTTTTTAAATTTCATTTTATTATTTATTTAGAAACAGGGTCTCACTGTGTTACCCAGGCTGGAGTGTGCAGTGTTGCAATCATAGCTCACTGCAGCCTTGAACCCCTGGGCTCAAGGGATCCTCCCACCTCAACCTCCTGAGTAGCTGGGACTATAGGTGTGCGCCATCACACCTGGCTAACTTTTGCTTTTGTGTGTGTGTGTGTGACAGGGTCTTGCTATGTTGCCCAGGCTGTCTCAAACTCCTGGGCTCAAGGGATCCTCTCGCCTTGGCCTCCCAAAGCACTGGGATAATAGGTGTGAACCACTGTGCCTGGCCCCAAGTCAGTTCACTTTCTACTTTGTCAAATAGCCTCTGAAAAATGTATCCTAAATAGGTATATGTAGCATCCATGAGAAATATCAGATGTTTCCTTCGATCACATGGATGATCACATGTTCCTTTGGAAGCTTATCACCATTAAGGTATGTGAGTATCATGGAGAAAATACCAAGTCTATCTAGAAGAAATTAGAAATCACTGGGCACCATACCTTAAGATGGTCCCCAACAGTGAAGCTCAAGTCTGATCTGGGGTTTAGGGTGGACCTGCTCATGAATAGTAACACAGATTACATCTTCTCCTTTGCTTCTGGAGGAAAGCCTGCTGGAGCAACTGTCTACAGGCTTTTTCTCTTATTGAACGTTTTCTCTTATTGAACGTTCTTATTGAACATTTCTTTCTGAATTTCTCTTTTTTTTCAAATTCTGTTTGCACTCAAAAAAAGTATTCATTTAATACCTCAGAAGCACAGATGATCTACTGATTCCTCCTGATCAGGTCAGGTTGTCAGAGCTGAGTTCAGATTACCCTCAGCCTGTACTGTATCTAGTTTTTAAATATTTTGGTGCCTAGTCCAGGCCTTACAGAATAACCTTCAGGTCCATTATTACCCAAGTCTTCCATGAATGGAAGGTTTGCAAATTGATCCTCTTTAAAGACATAGCCATATGGCTGCTTTTTTTTTTTTTTTCCTTCTACAAGCTTGTTTTCTCTTTCCTTAGACTTGTTGGCCTGTAGGATTCTTGAACTTCCTCCACACTTAGTTATAAAAGTGAGCATATAAAGGCTTAAAAATTAGTGCTCAAGTATGTGTGGAGCGAAAACTGGGAATGCATGGTCATGCAGATTTGTTTCTTTTTGTTTCTTACCAGTTTACCCTTTCTCTGACTTCCAGCAAGTTATGTTCACTTAAATTTCCTACTGGCAAAGTGTAAGTCTAGGATCATTTCTGAGTAGAGTCTTTGCTGTTGCAGGTAACAAAGTATAAAGTCTTGCTGGGTACTGTGGCTCACGCCTGTAATCCCAGCACTTTGGGAGGCCAAGGCAGGTGGATCACCTGAGGTCAGAGTTTGAGACCAGCCTGACCAAAGTGGTGAAACCCTGTCTCTACTAAAAATACAAATATTAGCTGGGCATGGTGGCAGGCGCCTATAATCCAGCTACTCAGGAGGCTGAGGCAGGAGAAGTGCTTGAACCCAGGAGACAGAGGTTGCAGTGAACCGAGATAGGGCCATTGCACTCCAGCCTAGGTGACAGAGCAAGACTACATCTCAAAAACAAAAAAACAAACAAACAAAAAAAACCACAAAAAAACAAAGTATAAAGTCTCTCGAGTGATTTATATTTGGTGGTGTTTGCTTCTCTGTTAAATTTTCTTTTGGTGGATTAAGCTATCGGACTCTGCTAGTTTTGCGTTGCTATAAAGAAGTATCTGAAACTGAGTGATTCATAAAGAAAAGAGGTTTAATTGACTCTGAGTCTGCAGACTGTACATGAAGCATGGCACTAGCATCTGCTCGGCTTCTGGTGAGGCCTCGGGGAACTTTTACTCATAGAGGAAGGTAAAGTGGGAGCAGGCACGTCACATGGCAAGAGGGAGCAAGAGAGAGAAGGAGGAGGTGCCAGGCTCTTTAAACAACCAGAGTTTGCATGAATTCAGAGCGAGGACTCGTTACCAGAAAGAAGGAGCCTAGCCATTCATGAGGGATCCACCCCCATGACCCAAACACCTCCCAACAGGCCTCACTTCCAACTTTGGAGACTCCATTTCTCTTACTTTTTGGACACAAGAGTCTCAGTCTGTTGCCCAGGCTGGAGTGCAGTGGTGGGATCATACCTCACTACAGCTTCGAACTTCTGGGCTTAAGTGATTCTCCCGCCTCAGCCTCCCAAGAAGGTGAGACTACAGGCACAGGCCACCACACCTGGCTAATATTTTAATTTTTTTTTTAATAGAGGTGGGTCTTGCTATGTTGCCCAGGCTGGTCTTGAACTCTTGGCTTCAAGCAATCCTCCTGCCTCGGTCTCCCAAAGTGCTGGGATTACAGGTATGAGTCACCATGCCTGGTCTTAGGATTATATTTCAACCTAAGATTTGGAGGGAACAAACATTCAACCATATCAGACTCCAATGATGAAGAACCTGTTGGTAGAATTTTCAAACCTTTGACTCATCATCTCCTTTTTCAGACTTTTCTCTCTTCCTTACTCTCAACATTTGAGCAGTTCTGAGTTCTTCGGATTCTACTTGTATGTTTTACAAATACAATTCCTTCTTTACATTTTGTTTCCTGCTCTACTCTTTCAGGCCTCATTGGTTCCTGGCTGGTTTCTCTTTCTAGGCTCTCAGCCACCAGTTTATGCGAGCTCCGGTCAGGTCATTTCTTCTTAAAAAAATCTTCAGTGGTCCCCAGTGCCTTCAGGATAAAGAACAAAATCCTTGGCCTAATGTTTAAGATCTTTACCTCTGCCCTTTTCTTACCTTTCGAGTTTCTTACTTCTTCTTCTATTCTCTTCATCTCTGTACCCAATGTCAAATTCTTACTAACATGTCAACAGATGGCTATTGTAACATTTGTTTCATTCTGTCTGGGTGCTAAAGCTGTGTGCTGGCAATCAATTATAAGCTATTTAAGGCAAGAATTGTGTTTTATTTTTACTTTCTCTGATACTATATGACCAAGTGCGTTCACACTATATCAGAGAGGGATCCAGGGACTGTAATTCAGTGTGATCATCGCTATGCCAGCAATTTGAACAAAATGCTATAGGAACACAGAAGAGAGAATGACTAATATAGCTTGGAAAGGTTTGGAATGAATTCACAGAGGAAGTAATATCTGAGCTGGACTTTGAAACTAAAGTAAGAATTTTGCAGGTGGAGAAACTGAATGAATAGATAAATATTCTCTGTAAGTTCGTATTTTATAATTAGATTCTAACACCTCGAGGCAGATCAATCCCTGGTATGTCTCTTCCCATGTTTGGGGCAGTCCACATTTCCTCATGCAGCTGAAACAAATACTTCTCAGGTGAAATATGTTATTTCTAAAATCAGTCTAGTTTATCCAGTAACTTCAGCTCAGCCTTTTAATTCTGGGGCTTAGTTGTGGATGACCAATTCAATTATTTTATCATTGCATCCTTAACCTAGGTATTGAACCAATCCTCCACAAAGCTATAAAAAGACACTCAATGTTTCTTTGACCATCCACTGACAAAGTCCAACGAAGCCCAGGTATTTCACGGAATCTTTGCATCAACAAGTAATACCTGTGATGCACTGCACTGTAAACCTTTGTATGTCAGGACTTTGTCCTGCAACTGTGTAGCCTCTTTTTTTTTTTTTTTTTTTTCAGATTTTGAGATGGAGTCTTGCTCTGTTGCCCTGGCTGTAGTGCAGTGGTGCGATCTTGGCTTACCGCAACCTTCCCTGTGCCTCCCGGGTTCAAGCGGTTCTCCTGCCTCAGTCTCCCAAGTAGCTGGGATTACAGGCGCCCGCCACCACAACTGGCTAATTTTTGTATTTTTAGTAGAGATGGGGTTTCACCATGTTGGCCAGGCTGGTCTCAAACTCCTAAAACCTCGTGAACTGCCTGCCTCAGCCTTTCAAAGTGCTAGGATTACAGGCATGAGCCACCATGGCTGGGCTGTCTAACCTCTTTTGACCCCTGTAGGAAACAGTGGTTGAAGTGAAGAGATACCAGCTCTGGTAGTGGGAGAAGAGAAGAGTGTGGTATGTGAGATGACATTTCCTCTCCTTCCCCTCTCGCAGGTCTCCAAGAAAGCAAACTGATCATTTATTTCTAGATATCTGTACAGATTTCTAGCATAACACCTATCACAATGCTAGGTGTACTTCTTATATTCATCTTTTAAGAATCTTTATATCTTTTACAAATTTATTTATTCTGTCGCCCAGCTCGGAGGGCAGTGGCTCCATCTTGGCTCACTGCAACCTCCACCTCTCCGGTTCAAGTGATTCTCATGCCTCAGCCTCCCAAGTAGCTGGGACAGGTGCGCACCACCATGCCCGGCTAATTTTTTTTGTATTTTTAGTAGAGACAGGGTTTTGCCACATTGGCCGGGCTGATCTTGAATTCCTGACATCAAGTGATCCACCCACCTCGGCCTCCCAAAGTGCTGGGATTACAGGCATGAGCCACCGCACGTGGCCGTGTAAAATGTTTATATCTCTTACACCTAGCACAGCTCCCGGCACCCACTGTGGAATGAGAGAAGAACGATTCTGCTTCATGTAGAGGAATAGTTTTTTCATCTTTTTTGGGTGATGAGTCTTTCTTTCAGAAAGCTTAAGAAGGCCAAAATTTTAACCTTTGTCCCAAGAAAAGAGACGCTTGTCAAAATTTGCATACAAGTTTAGGAAGGTTACAGATGCCTTGAAGCAAACTCATGGACCTCTGAGGTTAAAACTCCCTGAATTAAGAGAGAGGGTAAGGAGAAATTGTACAACCTTTACTAACTCATACTCTTGGTCAAACTAATATCACAGCTGAGGTTACTATGCATAATAGATACCATGATTACGTGGGGGAAAGAGCATTGTAGCAAATGCAATGTGGTGGTCTCCACAATGGTGGTAGGCCAGTGTGAATAAGGACTTGCTTGCAGTTTTCATGTGTAACCTGCCTAGTGAAGATCTGGAGACATTATCTTCCTTCTTTTCTTGGGTTAAGCGGGATCAACTATTTCTATTTTCCCATTAAAATTTCTCCTCCCTAATTTATCCTTCATTTTGCTCTGGCATTGGCTGGGTGCAGTGGTTCACACCTGTAATCCCAGCACTTTGGGAGGCCGAGGAGGGTGGATCACTTGATGTCAGGAGTTTGAGACCAGCCTGGCCACTAACATGGCGAAACCCTGTCTCCACTTAAAAAAAAAAAAAGCTCTGGTATTTATCTCCTTGCTCCCTGCTCACTGAGTCCCCTAGATTCAAAATGATTGCACTGTTTCTCAAGACTTGCAATTACTCTAGATCTTGAGAGTCTTAACTGGTCTCTATAAGACTTTAGATGCAAACTCTGACTGAGACCAACTCATGAACTAAAGAAGTATGCCATCAAAGTGAACAAAGTGAATTGGATGCCTGATGCTAATATTTGGGCACTTTAGAAGATGCCAGGAGTGAGAATGTTTGAAACCTGATGCTAACTAGTATATAAACTAATTTTGCTTTCACAAATATTTGCGAGGCTAGGCGCCGTGGCTCACACTTCAATTCCAACATTTTGGGAGGCTGAGGAGGGAGGATTGCTTGAACCTAGGAGTTTGAGACCAGCCTGGGCAACATGGTGAGACCCTGTCTCTACAAAAAAAAAAAAAAAAATTAGGCGGGCATGGAGGCACACACCTGTGGTCACAGCTACTCAGGAGGCTGAGGCAGGAGGATCACTTGAGCCTAGGAGGTTGAGGCTGTAGTGAGCCATGTTCATACCACAGTACTTCAGCCTGGGCAACAGAGTGAGACTCTGTCTCAAAGAAAAACAAAAGGAAATATTTGCTAGAACATGTTATATGGGTGGAAATTGACACTTAAACATATTCAAATAGGAATTTGATTACAATTCCAGCACAAAAGGAGTCACTACTATCCCACCACGATCAATTCTCCATTAGTATTAAGGAGTGCTCCCATGGTGGGGCAAAAATAATTATGGTCTAAACTTTTCTTTGGTTTTTGACTGGAAATTGCTCTGGAAATTTTCCTTTCAGATTTTGTGTTTGTTTAGCAGCTTCCTTACAATATATGTGTGACTAAAATTATTTTAACAGCTTAATTGTATTACAATGACAAAGATTTATAGATCTTGTGACAGCAAGATTAAATAAACTCTGCTCTGTATGAGTTTATTTAATTCCTTTTCAGTGGCTGATATTTGAACCTCTTTCATTTAGAGTCAGTCCAGCTGCACAATTCACAAAGTGCCTAAACAAGTCCAGGAGAGATTAAAGTACACACCACCAATAGAAAAATTGCCATTCGGTTGCATAATCTACAGTCTTGTAGTTGAATCTGGGTTCTCGTGAAATTTTAATTAAGTGACTAGGGAAGGTAATATATGATCAGGAAGTAATATGAAGGAATTCTACAAACTACTAAATCTGCTGTACGTTTAGCTCCATGGTCCCATTATCATTTTCAATAAGAGGAAATTTCCAAATTTTACATGCTTAAAGTTTTACTTTTTGTTGTGTACAGAGGAAGTTTTATTTTATTTTATTTATATATGTTTTTGAGACAGTGTCTCACCCTTGTTACCCAGGCTGGAGTCAGTGGTGCGATCTTGGCTCACTGCAACCTCTGCCTCCCAGGTTCCAGCAATTCTCCTGCCTCAGCCTCCCAAGTAGCTGGGACTACAGGCACGTGACAACATGCCCAGTTAATTTTTTTTTTTTTTTTTGTATTTACAGTAGAGACAGGGTTTCACCATGTCGGCCAGGCTGGTCTCGAACTCCGGACCTCAAGTGATCCGCCTGCCTCGGCCTTCCAAAGTACTGGGATTACAGGTGCGAGCCACTTCACCCGGCCAGAGGAAGTTTTATAAAGGTATATAGTTGAAGGGGTAGTTTAAAAAATATATCATTAGACTATTTCAAATATCAAAGAAAAGGGGATGCAACTGAGACGTAAATGACCACAGAGGGAAATATCATTGGAACTAACAATGGCGTATAATTTACTAATGACACAGTGATCAGGTATTATTTCTGATAACCTTGAATATCATGCAGGTCACATTTTATTTTGTGATGAGATCAGAGCAAACACTATTTACTAATGAATTTATTTGTGTTTTCAGTCACTGAAATTTGAAAGACAAAATGAAAATCTAGGTCTCTGTGCTATTGCAAAGTATGGCCAAGAAAACGAGCAATCTAAGCAGTTTTTCAAAGAAGGTGTCTTGGGCCAGGCTCAAAGGCTCATGCCTATAATCTCCGCATTTTGGGAGGCGGAGGAAGGAGGATTGCTTGAAGCCAGGAGTCCAAGCCCAGCCTAGGCAATATAGCAAAATCATGTCTCTGCAAAAAAGGAGTTCAAGACTAGCCTGGGTAATATAGTAAAACCATGTCTCTACAGAAAAAAAAAAAAAAAAAATGAATTAGCCTAGTGTGGTGGCACGTGCCTGTAGTCCCAGCTACTTGGGAGGCTGAGGTGGAAGGATCACTTTGAGCCCGGGAGGAGTTTTGCTCTGCAGCTGCACTGAGGTATGACGCTGCCACTACACTCCAGCCTGGGCCACAGAACAAGACCCTGTCTCAAAAAACAAAAAACAAAACAAAACAAAAAAATGAGAGAAAAAGGCCGGGCGCGGTGGCTCAAACCTGTAATCCCAGCACTTTGGGAGGCCGAGACGGGTGGATCACGGGGTCAGGAGATCGAGACCATCCTGGCTAACATGGTGAAACCCCGTCTCTACTAAAAAATACAAAAGGCCGGGCGCGGTGGCTCAAGCCTGTAATCCCAGCACTTTGGGAGGCCGAGACGGGCGGATCACGAGGTCAGGAGATCGAGACCATCCTGGCTAACACGGTGAAACCCCGTCTCTACTAAAAATATAAAAAAAATAAGCCAGGCGAGGTGGCGGGCGCCTGTAGTCCCAGCTACACGGGAGGCTGAGGCAGGAGAATGGCGGGAACCCGGGAGGCGGAGCTTGCAGTGAGCTGAGATCCGGCCACAGCACTCCAGCCTGGGCGACAGAGCGAGACTCAGTCTCAAAAGAAAAAGAAAAAGAAAAAAATACAAAAAACTAGCCGGGCGAGGTGGCGGGCGCCCGTAGTCCCAGTTACTAGGGAGGCTGAGGCAGGAGAATGGCGTGAACCCGGGAGGCGGAGCTTGCTGTGAGCTGAGATCCGGCCACTGCACTCCAGCCTGGGCAACAGAGCCAGACTCTGTCTCGAAAAAAAAAAAAAAAAAAAAATCAGAGAAAAGAAAAGGAAAAAAAAGAATATAGGCCAGGTGCAGTGGCTCATGCCTGTGATCCCAGCACTTTGGGAGGCCAAGACGGGTGGATCACCTGAGGTCAGGAGTTCGAGACCAGCCTGACCAACATGTGAAACCCCATGTCTACTAAAAATACAAAAAATTAGCCAGGCATGGTGGTGGACGCCTATAACCCCAGCTACTCAGGAGGCTGAAGCAGAAGACTCACTTGAACCCGGGAGGCAGGGGTTGCAGTGAGCCGAGATTGCACCACTGCACTCCAGCCTGGACAACAAGAGTGAAACTCTGTCTAAAACAAACAAACAAAAGAATATGTCTCTGTAAGAAGACAGGTGCAGGGGGTGGTTGTGGACGCTGATTTTTCAAATACCTATTTAGATATAATCCATGCTTAATGCAGGACCTAACAAGGTGAGTGAGGCCTGAGCCCACAGAATCCCTCTCAGGGAATTCAGTTTAGGTCAAGTCACGCTTTGGTAGGCCTGTCTTCACTTTGCTCTTACCTAATCAGGGGAAATCTGATTAACATACACAACAAAGCCTCAATGGGGGAAAAAAAGTTCACAAAAGGGCAGAGAAGGATTGAGAGAAAAAAAGGAAGAGGCCTTGCCAGTTCTTGACTAGTTAATTAGGGTCAGAACCATACTGGGGATTTCCTATACCCTAAGTTTGTTAAGTGATTACATCGGTCTGGGGAAATGGGATCTGCTCAGAGTGATTCACTCAGTTTTCTTAGTATCGGGTGGTGAATTGCATTTCTTCTCCGCTACTAATGGATTGGGGGGTGGTGGTCTCCAAGAGGTGTGTTTACTCCAATTCAAAAGCTGTAGGATTTCAGTAAGCCTTGGCCTGTTGGGGAATGTGAGGTTTCAATCTTCCTCTCTCAAATGAGTGGGCTCTTATCAGTTATGAAGGGACTTCCCTTGGGACTTGTCACAACACCATACAGCGGAGATGGAAATTTGAGGGTAGTTTCTTGTTCTGCTTTGGCATCTTGGGGTGGCTTTGAAAAGCTTTCTGAACCTCTGACAAAAGAAAAATGTTCACAGGATTGATTACTACACAGAATTCAGTGAAGACAATTGGGCAACCTGAATCAACTGTTGAGATGGAAAGATAGGTGAGCTCTGATGACACATGTTTAAATTTTAGGTCTACAGGTAAAACTTTGTGAAGGGCCCTGCCTCAGCGACCTCTGTACTGGGCCCTCCTTTGCAGAGAGCTTCTTACCCCAACCCTAGCACTCCAGGTCCCGAGAATTGCTCAATCTCATGGGAAAAAGCCTCTATAATTATATATATATGTATATGTGCGTGTGTGTATATACACATACACACACATATTACAACAGACTGATTTTCATGATTTGTAACTATCTTTGTAGACAAAAAACAAAGAAACCAATTCGAATAGCTTAACCTTGCCCACGTGGCTACTGGCATCAGTATTCCACACAAGATTAAAATTACTTTCCAAGACGTACACCCTGTACTCCAGTTGATATTTCAATAACTCGATTAAAAATTTCTCAGAAGTCTATTAGAATCAGGAAACGCTCTGCGGTGTGGGTGAGGATTTTAAATTTTTGCAACGGAAACTTTTGGCTCCACGAACAGAAGAGCAAGAGCAAAAACTCAATTAAACGCGTTCTTCCTCCATCCTTGCCTAATACAAAAGTTAAAAAAAAAAAAAAGAAAGAAAAAAGAAAAACTGTTTGGGTGAGTGGCGCTGAGGTTTGCTTTTTACTTTTTATTTTTCCTCTAAAACAGCCAGGTGGATTCACATGATCCAATTTTTAAATTGTGTTCTATGTCCCACTCCGAATAACCCGGATGCCCCAGCACAATCAGAGAGACCGTTTTATTAAAAAAATGTCAGTCTCCAAAGGTGGGAGGGGAGTGTTGGGGGAGAAAGTACTTTAATTAAAAATCAATAACTCGAGGTTTTTGGGATACCGTTTGCCATTTCCTAATTAAGAAATGGGTTTGACAGTCCCTTTGTAGACACTGCTATGAAAACCCCAAAGGGTTGGTGGCTGTCCGGGCGATGACACTCCGGCCCCCTGCGAGACCCTGGGCCAGCCAGGCCCGTCCATAGCCGGCCTCTGGGGTCCGTCCCCGGCTCGCGCGGACACCTCGCTTCCCCCGGCTCTGTCTCCTGCGCTCGGTTCGGCGCGGGGCTGGCCGCCTCAGGCTCGCCGCCACCAGGTCGTTGCAAATACCTTTTCCCTCCCCGGGGCCCCAGCGCGCGGCCACCTCCCAACCTCCCTCCCACTCTGGCAGCGAGGCCCTTCCCCGGCTCGGGAACAGCAACCCGGGCAGCGGCGGCAGGAAG
Organism: Theropithecus gelada; assembly: GCF_003255815.1. NCBI lineage: Eukaryota > Metazoa > Chordata > Mammalia > Primates > Cercopithecidae > Theropithecus > Theropithecus gelada. The sequence goes on from NC_037688.1 coordinate 27,435,275, forward strand.
CGAGGCCCTTGTTGCTGCTGTTCCCTGGCGCGCCTCCCCGCCCTCCGGGGGCCGCCGCGGCTCTTCCGCGCTCCCGGGCGCCCCCCCTCCGCGCCTGCGCCGTGCCCCACGGGGGGCGGGGCTCAGATTCCTGTCAGCGGCGGCGGCGGTGGCGGCGACCGTCAGTTTTCGCTGAGGAGAAGCACGAAACGGACCCTTTGGCTCTCTCCCTTCCCCTTCCCCGCCCTGAACCCTCTCCTGGCCACCGAGAATCAGTCCCCGTGGAGTTCACCCTCCACCTCGCCATCGTTTCCTCGGTCCTCGGCCCGGTGGAAGTCACTACCCTCGAGGAGGAGGCAGCTGCAGCCGCCCTCGCCTCGTCGCCCCCGGTTCGGTGCCCGCGGTCTCGGAGAGGAGGTGCCGCCGCCACCGCCGCTCCCCCCCTCCCGCTGCCCTCGGGCCGGGCTGGGTCGAGCTGCGATGCCCTCGGACTTCATCTCATTGCTCAGCGCGGACCTAGACCTGGAATCGCCCAAGTCCCTGTACTCGCGAGGTGAGTCAGGCTGGGGGGTGGGGCGTGGGGGCGGGGAGACAGGGCCGGGGAAGGCGAGGGGTCCCCGTCGGAGCCCGGGGCCGCTGAGCCGCGATCCCGATGGCTTCTCTGGCCGGAGCGGGCAGAGGCCGAAGGGGACGGGGTGACGGTGGAGGGGGCGGGCGGAGCAGTGGCGGCCCCTCCCCCGCGGAGCCGCCGGCCGCTCGGGGCCCAGATTCCGTCGGCCCCCGGGGCTCTGCGGCATCGGTCGCTCCCAGCCGCTCTCAGCCCGTCCGGCCCCGCCAGGCTCCGCGAGCCGCCGGCCCCGGCCTCCCGGGCTCGGGGATGGCCCCACACTGGGCCCCGCTTTGGGGCCACCGCGATCGGGTCGCCGCGTATTCTCTTACCGGCACCCTCCTCCCCAGCAAAGTTGCCCCCAAGCGGGCGGCGTGGCCTGGAGCCGGTTCTGGGTGCAGGGTCACCATTTTCCTCCCCTTCCAGCTTGTTTGTGCGCCGTCGTTCCACCCCCTCTCCCTCCGGCCTAGTCCACTCCCTCCCCATGTTGGGACAGCCCCCCTCGACCAGGCGTTCTTCCTTTCCTCGTCATCTTCTTGCTGGAAAGGGCCCGAATTTTTTTTTTTTCTCTTCCCACCTCCGTGGCATTCTAATTACTTCTCCCTTCTCCTTTACAAAGATGGGGGTGCCCTCTCTGGATTGGTTTTATTCCTCTCCTCTCCCAGGAGGACCAGCCCAGGCACAGACGCTGTCCTTTGAGAATTTTCTCTGCTTTTCTGTTCAAAGGCTGGTTGCAGGAGGGAGCTCAGGACAGAGATTTTTCATTTAAGAACTCTTTTGGCTAAGGCCTGCAGGGGATTCCCAGCATCTGAAATATTAGCACTGGAGCAGATCTCTACTCAGGTGAAATTCCTATACTGGACACCACAAGAATGTGTCAGAACAGGTTCCCTGTGCAAGGGGCATCAAAACCAAAATACTCCCACTGCGCTCTTCACCGCTTTTTAAACCACCGGGAGGGGGCAAAAGACGTAACTGGGTTGTTAACTATTCATTTCAGCGTATGAAGAAAAAAAATGTAGGTGTTTCTTCTGCTTTTGGTTTGATGTATCCATCCGTTTGCTTATTCCACCCCCTCCAAAAAAGGGACTTCACCTTCATACTAGTGTATCTAAATTGTTTAAGTGAGTCAGAGTGAGATGGTTTACTCTGAAAGGTACTGGACTTTACAGACTGACCATTGATTTTGTACACAGAGTCCTACTTAGTAACTGTAGCCACTGTCTGTTGCTCCAGTGACTTTAGTTGGCAGCCACCATCCTGTAGGTTGTTTTCTGGGCAACATTACCTGAAGTACTTTAGAAATATTGTAGTTTTGAATGTCAAAAAAAAAAAAAAAAAAGGCATATCAAGAGATGATTCTTAAAGCAGGGCTAATGTGTTAGAATTGAATGCTAAAAATAGTCAAGACATTAACACCATTTGGGCAGTAATCATCAGATAATTTTCCATGAAACATACTTTATGAAAATCTAAGTTTAGCTTAGAGTCCAATATAGAGACAATTCAGCCTCTTTTGCGGGGAATATATTTACAAATATGGGCTTTAGCGCTTAAAAATACATTGCAGTTGGCCGGGCGCGGTGGCTCGTGCCTTTATTCCCAGTACTTTGGGAGGCCGAGGCAGTTGGATCACCTGAGGTTGGGAGTTCAAGACCAGCCTGACCAACATGGAGAAACCCCGTCACCACTAAAAATACAAAATTAGCTGGGCGTGGTGGCGCATGCCTGTAATCCCAGCTACTCGGGAGGCTGAGGCAGGAGAACCGCTTGAACCTGGGAGACGGAGGATGTGGTGAGCTGAGATCCTGCCATTGCACTCCAGCCTGAGCAACAAGAACGAAACTCCGTCCCCACCCCCCCCCCAACAAAATATATATATATACACACATTGCCGTTATATAAGAGATGTATGCTATCCTTGGCATTTTTTTCCTCATTCAGCATAAAAAGTACGTAATGCTTTTTGTGTTTTTCAGATTCTCTGAAGTTACACCCATCACAGAATTTTCATAGAGCTGGACTATTGGAAGGTCAGCAAAGTACCATTTTAAAGCATATTGTGTTAGTATGCAAAGGTTTCTCTGAAATGGAGTTTAAATGGGAAAGTATGAAACTTTGCAAACTCACACAATGTCGTTTTCTCCTTAAGAGTCTGATCCTTCTTTTAGAGCAGCTGAATGTTTCAATGGATTTTGTTGCTGCGTTTGATGTGCTTGTTGGCTATTATATCTGCTTTGAGAAACATTGAAAAAAAATCATTTTAAATTATGTGTTGAGTGTTCTACTTTAGAATTCCAGACCTTCATTTTAGCTTTTTATACACAAAATAGAATGTGAAAAGGCCCAAACATTAACATGAATATAAAAGAGTGACACCAAACACATAATTAGTTTGAAAATTCAGAATTTAGAACATTTATATGCTGAGCATTTCAAAATGATATGTTAATTATTTATTGCAAAATCATTGATGCCATTACTACTGAATTATACTTAAGGGTAAGGAAAGCCAAGTAATAGTGATTATGATTGAGCTGTGCTTAGAAGAAGGGGTTTTAGAAAGTTCTGGAAATGTTAATAGAGTTTGTAGATTAGTTTAAACAGCTTACACTTACTTTAGACAACTTTTGGCTTTGTGTGTGTATGTGTGTGTGTTATAACATTTTAAGACAAAATATTCTGTGTTTTTGTAGATTTTGAAGTGATTTCACATATATCATCTTTAAATCTTTATAATTCTGGAATTGGACAGCAAAGATATTAATTTCCCCATTGTAGAGAAGAGAAACTGAGGCTGAAATTAAGAAACCAAAAAAAAAAAAGAAAGTGAAAAAAGTCTCACAGTAGAAGAAATAATACTTTCTGCATTCGCGTTAGTGTTCTTTATCCAGAGCCAAGCGACCATCGTGAAATACACATGTAACCAGTAACAAACATTTTATGGTCTACTTTAAAAAGGCCCTAAATATTTAAGTTTGACTTGAGAAGATTTTTGCCTCCCATGGAGGTAGTCTGGGATAGCGGGGGGGAAAGTGGGTTTTGTAGTTGAGCTTAAATTTGAATACCAACTTAGCTACTTATTAGTTCTATGACTTTGGGCAAGGGATTTTACCTCTCTAAACTTTAATATTCTTCCTGTTAAAATGTAGCTGTCTCTTAAATTTAGTGAGCCAATGTGTATTAAATTGCCTAGTATAGCGTCTAGCTTAATTAATGTTAGTTTTGTCCTTTAGTATCAGCTAAATTTTTTTAACAGTATAATTTAGAGCATATAAAATGTTCTCAAATTAATAATTGGTTATATTTGTTTTGTACATATAAGCATCCCATAGATACAAATTAGTATGAAAATCAAATATTTTTAAAACTACAATTTGAAGTGAGAAATTTTTAGCAGTGTTTCTTAGTGAAGCAGATTTCTGATTTTTATTCGTATTCAATTTGTGACCATGTTGTAGAGACATATTTGTCTGTACAAACCCATCCCATTTCCTGGGCAACAAACCATAGAGTGTCATAATCATAGAGATGATCAGGGAGGAGAAAGACATGAAAAAAAAATGAGTGTTAATTATTTAAGCAAATATTTTTAGTGAGCTGATGGAAATACAACCATTTAGCATGTTTATTTACATGTTTATGCCTAAATACTTTTGTTAATTTTTCATTTTAGTTAAGAGGATTCTCAATTATTTAAAGTAAGGCTACCCTTTTGGAAATTATATATAAAATATAACATGTATAAGTATCAATTATGTCATGTCCTTTAAAATTTTTTGAGATAGGGAGTCTTAAAGAAGTTGTTTGCTTCTGTAATGAAGTGTCTAATCTCTGCCACCTTGTTGCTATTTCTTTTTTGTTATTGACATTTTAAAGAATATATAAAGTAGAGAGAATAAAATAATGAACCCCCATATACCTATCACCACAGTTTCACCATTATCAATCTAATCTTGTTTCTTTTATCCCTCCTTCTCTCCCAAGCTGGATTATTTTAAAACAAATATCAAGCATCATATCACTTCATATATAAATATTTCTGTATGACAGTGAGTTATTTCTTATATTAATTTTTAATTACTCTATTTTATTCCAAGAAATAGTTTATAAATTATTTCTTGGAATATTCTAGTTTATTTCAGCAAAGTCTCTTGTGACTCTCCTGCCCTCTTTTCAAAATAGAGTACTGCAGGAGGCTACTGCTTCTAGTATATAGTGTATTCTATAACCCATGTTAAAATTGTAGGCCATGCTGCTAGATTTGAGTTCAAATTATTGCTCTGACATTTACTTGTATGGCCTTGGCCTAATAATTTAATCTTTTTTGCTTCAGTTTTCTCATCTTTAAATGGGAGCAATAACAGTGCCTCATCCTAGGTTTTTGTGAAGATTATTTGAGGCAAATTCATGTAAAGCATTTAATTTAGCACATAGTAAGTGCTCAGTAAATGTTAGCTAAAGTTAAAAAATTTTAAACAACTAAATGCTAGCTATAGAGTGCTTACTGTGTGCCAAGAAACTTTACAAATAAGAACTCCTAAGGTGGGCAGATCACTTGAGGTCAGGAGTTTGAGACCAGCCTGGCTAACATGGTAAAACCCCATCTCTACTAAAAATACAAAAAAAAATTAGCCAGGCATGGTGGCACACACCTGTAATACCAACTACACGGGATGCTGAGGCAGGAGAATCCCTTGAACATGGGAGGCGGAGGTTGTGGTGAGCCGAGATCACTCCACTGAACTCCAGCCTGGGTGACAGTGAGACTCTGTCTCAAAAAAAGCAAAAAACAAAAAGCAAACAAACAAACAAAAAAGAACTCAATGAATTCTCCTGACTACCTTTTGAGATGGTTATTATTATCCCACTTTAGAGATGAGCAACTGAAGATATAGGGAGCTTCAGTAACTCACCCAGAGTCACAAGCTAGTAAATTGTAGAACCAGGATTCCAATCCACATAGTCTCACTTTAGCCTAGGCTCTTAACTACTATGCTATACTAACTACCAATGGTATATGCTATCAAGTTCTGTGTAGTAATATTTATGTATGCATGTTTTACATCAGTAGTCTAGATTTTCATCTATTAATAGTATTTAAAAACTCGACCCAGAGTGAGGGGAATTTAAGTAATTGGTGTGATATAATTTTTTTTTTTTTATAGAATATATCTTTTCCAAATTTGATTTTTTTTGGGGGGAAACAGGTTGGAAAACCTGCATTTGGGTATTATTATTATTATTATTATTTTTTTTTTTTGAGACGGAGTCTTCGCTCTGTTGCCCAGGCTGGAGTGCAGTGGCATGATCTCGGCTCACTGCAAGCTCTGTCTCCTGGGTTCACACCATTCTCCTGTCTCGGCCTCCCGAGTAGCAGGGACTACAGGCAACTGCCACCACACCAGGCTAATTTTTTTTGTATTTTTTAGTAGAGACGGGGTTTCACTGTATTAGCCAGGATGGTCTCGATCTCTCGACCTCGTGATCCACCCGCCTTGGCCTCCCAGAGTGCTGGGATTACAGGCGTGAGCCACCGCATCCGGCCTGCACTTGGGTATTATTAAACTTTAGAAGTAGATTCAAAATGTCTACTGTTCGACTGAGTTTGCATTTAACCTTCCTATCAAAACAGTGCTAGTCTTTCTTGCAACCACTTTTTAAATTTAATGTGATAATTGCCTGACAATGGGATAAGGGTCCTGGCTAATTAATTAATGTTATAATACACGGCCATTAAATGATGTTTCTGATAACCTCATAATTAACATGTGACACTCTTAATAAAATAAGTAAATAAAAATTATGCTGTTACAATTATATTCAAAGTAACTTGTATTACAAAAATCCTGAACAAAAGTATACACCACAGATTTTTATTTTTCAATTCTATTTTGTATTTTCCTTTTTTAAAGAACATGGTTTATATATATATTTTAAAATAAAATGGTTTGCCATTAGTAAGTTCAAATTCGAAGGCTAGGGTTCCTTTTTGAAGTGCCTGGGAAAAAAATTCAGCTGCAGAGAAAAGGCGCCATTTGTTATACATTCTATAATGAAAACTATTCATTTTGACAAATGAAAAACTAAGATAGAAATGAAACTGAATGAATCATTCTAGAAATAGAGAAATATAAGATTATAGAAAAATCATAGATAAAACAGGAAAAATAAGAATATAAGCAAATTGGAAAAATAGATAAATATAAACAATAGATTTAACAATTTTAATGATTTTAAAAGCATGCGTTAAGAGATTATATGATGTATCAAATGAAAGAAACGGTTAAATAAGACCTAAATGCTGATCTGATACAATCTTTGTTACTTATTTATCAGTCTCACTTTATTGCCAGGCTGGAGTGCAGTGGCGGGATCTTGGCTCACTGCAACCTCCGCCTTGAACTCCCGAGTTTAAGTTATTCTCCTGCCTCAGCCTCCTGAGTAGCTGGGACTACAGAGGCGCAACACTATGCCCAGCTAATTTTTGTATTTTTAGTAGAGACAGGGTTTCACCATGTTGGCCAGGATGGTCTTGATCCCTTGACCTCATGATCCACCCTCCACAGCCTTCCAAAGTGCTAGGATTACAGGCATGTGCCACTGCATCTGGCCACAATCTTTGTTTAAATTAAACATTTAAGACCAGAAGATTTTTAAAAGAAAATGTGAAATATGACAATGAGGAGAAAATAAACGATGATTTTTTGTTTACTACTGCTAATCTATTTGATATGGTACCATCCAGAATTATACTTTATAGTGCAAAAATGGAAAATCCTAAACATAGTAGCAATGTTTTATTGACTTTATAGAATATTTCTGATTTATATATCTTCCTAGGGCCCTTGTTATATCATAGTTAGATCATAAATGCCTGTAATATTTTATGTATGAAGATACCTTTTTGGAAAGGATTTTTTGAAAACTTTGAACATGAAAAATAATCTATTGAATTCTTTTCTTGTTTAGTATCTAATAATCTCTATGGATCTATGTCTAGTAAACTAAAAGTATTATGGAAGTAATGAAGTTCAAACATGTCAAAACTCATACCTAGTTCATCCCAGCTTCTTGTCTTTAGATCCATCTCTCTGATTGCTTACCATCTGTTTTTGTGTCCCCTCCTGAACTCTGCTTTCATTATTTTCACTCAATACTAGAATTCTATTGCTTATTTAAAATAGAAGGATATAAATTCATATCTTTTTTTTTTTTTTTTTCTGAGGTGGAGTCTCGCTCTGTTGCCCAGACTGGAGTGCAGTGACGTGGTCTTGGCTCACTGCAAGCTCTGCCTCCTGGGTTCATGCCATTCTCCTGCCTCAGCCTCCCGAGTAGCTGGGACTACAGGCGCCTGCCACCACACCTGGCTAATTTTTTGTATTTTAGTAGAGATGGGGTTTCACCATGTTAGCCAGGATGGTCTCGATCTCCTGACCTCGTGATCTGCCCGCCTCGGCCTCCCAAAGTGCTGGGATTACAGGCGTGAGCCACTGCACCCTGCCATAAATTCATATTCTAATCAGGTGGTTCTTGACCTGCTTTTAATTTACTCTTGACTCTAATTATTCCAGGAGTCCCCTAAAATTTCAAAGTGGTAGTTCAGAAAAACATTTCCTAGTGTGATTAGTATTATGTATAAAAAACAGCCGTTTTTTTTGTTTGTTTGTTTGTTTTTTTGAGATAGAGTTTCGCTCTTGTTGCCTAGGCTGGAGTGCCATGGCGCAATCTCAGCTCACCGCAACCTCTGCCTGTGGGTTCAAGCAATTCTCTTGCCTCAGCCTCCCAAGTAGCTGGGATTACAAGCGTGCGCCACCACACCCAGCTAATTTTGTATTTTTATTAGAGATGGGATTTCTCCATGTTGGTCAGGCTGGTCTCAAACTCCCAACCTCAGGTGATCCACCTGCCTCTGCCCCGCAAAGTGCTGGGATTACAGGCGTGAGCCAATGCACCTGGCCAAAACAGCCACTTTTATATGAAAAAGTTGACTCCTTAGATTATATTTTATATTAAGAGTAACTAGAAAAAAACAAAGATCAGCCGGGCGCGGTGGCTCAAGCCTGTAATCCCAGCACTTTGGGAGGCTGAGATGGGCGGATCACAAGGTCAGGAGATCGAGACCATCCTGGCTAACACGGTGAAACCCTGTCTCTACTAAAAAATACAAAAAACTAGCCGGGCGAGGTGGCGGGCGCCTGTGGTCCCAGCTACTCCGGAGGCTGAGGCAGGAGAATGGCGTAAACCCGGGAGGCGGAGCTTGCAGTGAGCTGAGATCCGGCCACTGCACTCCAGCCTGGGCGACAGAGCCAGACTGTCTCAAAAAAAAAACAAAAAAAACAAAGATCAGATTAATCAGAGAGATCAGTTAGGCTTGATTATTCAGTGGCATAGAATACAGACCTGTTAACTTTAGAGAGGTAAGACATTTTTCAATAGAAATATTGCTTATTAATTTATATTATTGTCTTTTCTTGCTGTGGCTAATATTTTATTTCAAGTTACACAAAAAAGGTTCCTGTGTCTTGTTTGCTTTTGTGTTAATAAAAGTCAAGGTTAAATAAACTAACAGAGTATAAGACCAGTGATAATTATGTACTTGAGTGAAAAGGTAGAGATTTCCCTTATGAGTTAACTACAGATAATGGATCTAGCTTTCAGATATAAATAAACTTGATATAATAAAGTATATATATATTTAATGATTTGAACTGAACATTTGTTACATGAGAGTTCAGTTACTTTTATTTGTTCTTAATAGCTTTCGAAAAATATATACTTCTCTCTTTTTTTGGAGGGGGTTTTGAAACAGAGTCATGCTCTGTCGCCCAGGCTGGAGTGCAGTGGCACAATCTTGGCTTACTGCAACCTCTGCCTTCCGGGTTCAAGCAATTCTCCCACCAGAGCCTCCCAAGTAGCTGGGATTACAGGCGCGCACCACCATGCCCAGCTAATTTTTTGTATTGTTTTAGTAGAGTTGGGGTTTAACCCTGTTGGCCAGGATGGTCTCGAACTCCTGACCTTGAGTGATCTGCCTGCCTCAGCCTCCCAAAGTGCTGGGATTACAGGCATGAGCCACTGTGCCTGGCCCATTCTCTTTTATTTTTAATATTTGTGTGGTATATATGTGATCATCATTATTGCTTCCCACCCATGAATGTTTATCACTTTTTCATCCAGGAAACATTATGATTAGTCTTTTACTGAATTTGGTATTTAGTTTTGAAGATGAGAGAAGAACAGAAAAGTTTCTAATAGTGAGCTAAGTTGTTGATTATACTTATTTATTTATTTATTTTGAGACGGTGTCTCTCTGTTGCTTAGGCTAGAGTATAGTGGTGCGATCTCGACTCACTGCAACCTCCGCCTTGCGGGTTCAAGCAATTCTCCTGCCTCAGCCTCCTGAGTAGCTGGACTACAGGCATGCGCCACCATGCCCAGCTAATTTTTGTGTTTTTAGTAGAGATGAAGTTTCACCATATTGGTCAGGCTGGTCTTGAACTCCTGACCTTGTGATCCGCCTGCCTCAGCCTCCCAAAGTGCTGGGATTACAGGTGTGAGCCACTACGCCAGGCTGATTATGCTTATCTTTATAAAATTATGTTTTACAGGAGGCTGAGGTGGGAGGATCATCTGAGCCCAAGAGGTCAAGGCTGCAGTGAGCCTGCAGGATCATGGGATCTTGCCACTGCACTCCAGCCTGGGCAACAGAGCAAGACCCTGTCTTAAAAATAATAATAATAAAATAAATAAAGCAAGAGAAGAAAAAAAATTAGTTTTAATTTAAAAAGTCTACTTGAAGCAATCTTTGTAGGACATGCTAGTCAAAAGAATAAATTCAGTGTTAGTAATAATTGAAAACCTTTTTTGAGCAATTTATATGTCAAGCAGTTTATGTTTAACAGCATTTTACATATATTTTTCACATTTAATTCTTAGAAAAATCCTGCGATGTAGTACCAGTATCCCTATTTCATAAATGAGCAAACTGAGGTACGGAGGGATCCACTAATTTTCCCAAGAGCACGTATCTTGTGGATGAGGCTGGAATTTGAACTTCACCAGTTTTACTCCAGAGTTGTGAGATTATTTTGACTGTCTTACATTCAGTAAGAACATTTGAGGCTAGGCGCGGTGGCTCACGCCTGTAATCCCAGCACTTTGGGAGGCCGAGGCTGGCGGATCACGAGGTCAGGAGATCGAGACCATCCTGGCCAACACGGTGAAACCCCTTCTCTACTAAAAAATACAAAAAAATTAGCCGGGCATGGTGGCGGGCGCCTGTAGTCCCAGCTACTTGAGAGGCTGAGGTAGGAGAATGGCGTGAACCTGGCAGGTGGAGCTTGCAGTGAGCGGAGATCGCACCACTGCACTCCAGCCTGGGTGACAGAGTGAGACTCCATCTCAAAAAAAAAAAAAAAAAAAAAGAACATTTGAAATTGGCGTTTATACTTTGGGCCTTAATAAGATTACACCATTGTTCAGATGGTATAAAAAGAATGCTTTGTGTAGGATTCTTTAGCTAAGCAGCTTCCATAAAGTAATGAGACAAATTTTATAAGCCACATACAAAAATCCATAAAGAATATGATTATGACCCTTTTGGGGAAGATTTTGACACTCCAAATTAGCAAATCATTGCCTGACTTTGGTGAGTGTCTTTAACATTTAGATGAAGCAGGTGGCTGATCAAAACACCTATGTTGGCCTAGCTCAGTGGCTCCCGCCTGTAATCCTAGCACTTTGGGAGGCTGAGGTGAGGGATCACTTGAACTCACGAGTTCAAGATCAGCCTAGGCAATGTAGCGAAACCCCCTCTCTACAACAATTAGCCAAGGATGGTGATATGCACCTGTTGTCCCAGCTACTTGGGAGGCAGACTGAGGTGAGAGGATCACATGAGCCCAGGAGGTCGAGAAACACCTCTGTCCTGGCTGATGATGGGACTCAGAAGTGAAAAGTAGGAGAAGGCTAAGCAGAAGCCACCACCTAAGGAGAATTACTTTAGAAATGAAGGTGCCATAGGGCTCTTGATTTCTTTGGCAGGAGTTTTATGGAAGCACGGATGCCATTGTTCCCTATTTCTGCTAGTATGTTTCAGAGACAAAGTAAATTCAGGAAGAGATGAGCAACAGAAGAAATAGTACTAATGTGAGCTATATGAATAGTGGTATTTTGCATAGAGCCCTTATTAATTTACTTTGGTTCTTTCCGCTTTGTCTTTTTTAATCTGCCCCTTTCACCCCATGTATCCATTTTCTCATGATAGTCTATACATTTTGTTGTTCTGCTATCGCATCTTGTATCCTTTCTCTATTTCCCTTCTTCTGAAAAACAAGCCTCTATAAAGGAGGTTTGCTATTGTAAATTGTAGTTTACAAGTTAACCCTCCCCCTGTAGTTTAGTCTCTTCTAATAAGCTGTAAGCAACATGGGCCAGAACCTATGTGTAAATTCATCTTGAGTGAATGAATAAACAACACTATTATGGCTAAGTAGCCTATACTTGCGTATATATATGAAAAATATATGCTTGGCTATATTATAGAATAATACAGGAATCTATAAAGGAACAAACAGTTTTTTACCTTTATACCCAGTTTTTAAAATACTGTGTTCCCTTTTAGAAGGTTGTGGTCGTTGAACGACAACAAAAAGGTAAAGAGTACACACTGTTTAGACCCATTTATGTGAGATTCTTTAAAAGACAAACCTAATCTATGGTAAGAAAAAGCAGATCAGTAGTTGCCTGGGGCTGGAGTGGGCAGAATTAACTACAGCGGACCAGAAGGTAGCTTTACCAAATGATTGAAATCTTCTCTGTCTTGACCATGGTGATTACACAAACATACATACTTTTTTAAAAAGTCATGGAACATTTAAAATGGGTGCACTTCGATACTTCTATAAAGGATATGGGTTATTTATATTCTGCCACTGCACTCCAGCCTGGGCAACAGAAGAAATAGTATTAATGTAAGCTATATGAATAGTGATATTTTGCTATTTTGGGAAGCGGAGGTGGGAGGATCACTTGAACCAAGGAGGTAGAGGATGCAGTGAGCAGAGATCGTGCCACTGCCCTGCAGCCTGGGTGACAGTGAGACCCTGTCTCAAAAAAAAAAAGATTTTTTTTTTTTACCTGTACTGAACACGTACAGGCTTCTTTTTCTTGTTCTTATTCCCTAAATAATGCAGTATAACAGCTATTTATTTATGTAGCACCTATGTTGTGTTAGGTAGAAGTAATCTAGAGATGTTTTAAAGTATATAGGAGGATGTGCATAGGTTATATGCAAATACAAAACCATTTTATATTAGGGACTTGAGCATCCGAAAATTTTGTGGGAAGTCCTGCAACCCATCTCCAACAGATACCAAGGGACAACTGTACTCTGATATATAGTTTCTACAGTTAAGCATAAAGGTGAAAGCAGAATGTGAGTTTTTGGTCCCTTACAAGTGAGTACTATCTTGTGTTTAACTATGTATCATAAACACTAATTTTGAGTAAAATTCAGATGTGCCCATAATCATACATATACTGTATTCTGTATAGCTAGTTTGAGACATTAGGCATTAACATGCTTTTATTAGCAATGCAATAGAAGACTTAAATATTTGTTGGTAGAAGACTGATTACATAACTCAAATTATTTGTTTGAATTAAAGTTTTCATTACTGTCATCTAAGTCAATAAAACACATGTTTAAGTGTGTCCTATGGCAGTGACCATAAGCCAAACATAGACTGAAGCCAACAAATAGCTATCCTTTACAATGGAGTTGTGAATTTGTTAATGTTTTTCTTTTCTCCAATAAGTAGCAACTTGTTGTTGGATTGTTATTCTGAAACACTGAAACAAAGATTTTACTTGAAAAAAATACGGTAAAATGGAATGAATGATAAATTAATGTTCCCAAATGTCAATATTCAACTTCTAAACACCTTGTTAATTGACATTTGTAAGAACTTTAGAAACACTATAAAAGTTTAATCTGAATAAGTTTTTTTTTTTTTTTTTTGAGCCAGAGTCTCACTCTGTTGCCCAGGCTTGAGTGGAGTGGTATGATCTCAGCTCCCTGCAACCTCTGCCTCCCAGGCTCAAGTGATTCTCCTGCTTCAGCCTCCCAAGTAGCTAGGACTACAGGCCTGCGCCACCACACCTGGCTAACTTTTTATATTTTTAGCAGAGACAAGGTTTCACCATATTGGCCGGACTGGTCTCGAACTCTTGACCTCATGATCTGCCTGCCTCAGCCTCCCAAAGTACTTGGATTACAGGCACAAGCCACTGTACCTGGCCATAAGTTTTAATAAAATTATATTGTGAACTCCAAGACATTTTTCTGTATTCTTTTTTGTGTCTATTATTAAATTATATTCTCTAGAATATTGGGCTAACATAGGGTGAATGGATGGGAAAATAAACACAGATGTAATTTTATAATTATTTTTAAAGAACCTTTCATTTTCTTAATTTTTGCCTTTAATATTGAGTACGGGATGAGAATTTATATGTAATATTTGAATTATAGATGCTTTGGATAAAATGACTACTTAATTCTTTAAAAAACTAATTATTGCTTTTTTTTAAAAAAAAATTAGGTAATTAAGTAGTTGAAATACAGAATGTCATTAAGTTAACTAAATTACCACTATATTACAGTAAATACAAATAACATGCTTACAGTGTAAACTATGGTAAATAAAAACTAAAAAGACACTTCCTTGAAAGTATTTTTTAACCAAACTTCACAAGGATGGATGGAATTAACACCATAGATTCTGCGCAGAAAAATAATAGTGCATACTAAATTGAGAACAGACGCACAGAAATGCTATTTTTAGAAATTAAAAATGGTAAAGATGATAATAGGCAGATCAAAAGTCCCACATATTTATCAGGGTTGTAAATAAAAACCCAGTTCAAAAACATGCATTACTAACTGGCTGTGTGATTTTTAGGTAAGTTACTTAACCTTTCTGTGACTGTTTGTTCTTGTAAAATAGGGATAGTAGACTTATAGAACTGTAAGGAGGGTTAGATGGGTTAATATTTCTAAAGCATTTGGAATGGTGCTTGACACATAGTAAGTACTATATGAGTTCTTGTTAAATAAGCAAAATAAAAGTATGTATCCAGAGGAAAATTACTTGGCAAACATACTCAGAATGTAGCAAGAAACCAGGATTTTATTAGCATAAGCTTCAGAACAACTCAAGTGTGGCTACATTTACATTACATTACATATTAGTATAATATGTATTTTAATGGAATATGTATTTTAATATGTAATGTAATTACATTCATATACTTAATGTAGTAAGTCTTTTAATGTAATAAGTATTTTAATGTAATATGTATTTTAATTTAATGTGTATTTTAATATGTAATGTAATTAAATACATAATATTTATTACATATTAAAAGTTTAGGGCTGGGCGAGGTGGCTCCTGCCTGTAATCCCAGCACTTTGGGAGGCCATGGTGGGTGGATCACCTGAGATCAGGAGTTCAAGACCAGCCTGGGCAATACGGTGAAACTGCGTCTCTACTAAAAAATACAAAAACATTAGCTGGGCGTGGTGGTGTGTGCCTGTAGTCCCAGCTACTCAGGAGGCTGAGGCAGGAGAAATGCTTGAACCCAGGAGATGGAGGTTGGGGTAAGCCAAGATCTTGCCACTGCACTCCAGCCTGGGTGACAAGAGCGAAACTTAAAAAACTTAAAAAAAAAAAAAAGTTTAGGCATTTATAGCACTATATTGTGCAAGGTTTATCTCCCTAAAATACAAATCCAAACTTATCACTTGCCTAAATAATCCTTTACTGGTATCCACGGGCTTTAGGATGAAATCCAAATTCTTTTTTTTTTTTTTTTTTTGAGACAGAGTCTTGCTCTTGTTGCCCAGGCTGGAGTGCAGTGGTGTGATCTTGGCTCACATGAACTCTGCCTCTCCCTCCCATGTAGCTGCGATTACAGGCGCCCGCCACCACGCCCGGCTAATTTTTTGTATTTTTTTTAGTAGAGAAGGGGTTTCACCGTGTTGACCAGGATGGTCTCGATTTCCTGACCTCGTGATCCGCCTGCCTGGGCCTCCCAAAGAGCTGGGATTACAGGCATGAGCTGCCGCGCCCATCTGAAATCCAAATTCTTAAAACCTGGGTCCTGATTACCTTTCTTTTTTTTTTTTGAGACGGAGTCTCACTGTGTCCCCCAGGCTGGAGTACAGTGGCGTGATCTCGGCTCACTGCGAGCTTCGCCTCCCGGGTTCATGCCATTCTCCTGCCTCAGCCTCCTGAGTAGCTGGGACTACAGGCGCCCACTACTGCGCCCGGCTAATTTTTTGTATTTTTAGTAGAGACGGGGTTTCACCGTGGTCTCGATCTCCTGACCTTGTGATCCGCCCGTCTCGGCCTCCCAAAGTGCTGGGATTACAGGCGTGAGCCACCGCGCCCGGCCCTGATTACATTTCTTTAAAAAATTGAGAAAAAATTCAGTTAACAAAGTTCATTTTGTTTGTTTGTTTTGTTTTTGAGACAGGGCCTCACTCTGTTGCCCAGGCTGGGATGTAGTGGTGCGATCTTGGCTCACTGCAACCTCCGCCTCCCGGGTTCAAGTGATTCTCGTGCCTCGCCACCTGAGTAGCTGGGACTACAGGAGTGTGCCACCACACCAGGCTAATTTTTTGTATTTTTAGTAGAGGTGGGGTTTTGTTATGTTGGCTAGGGTGGTCTTGAACTCCTGGCCTCAAGTGATCTGCCTGCCTCAGCCTCCCAAAGTGCTTGGATTATAGGCATGAGCTACCGCGCCCCGCTAAAGTTAATCATTTTAACCATTTTAAAGTGTGCGATTCAGTGGTTTTTATATATTCAAATGTGGTGCAACCATCATCATTACACATTCTAGAACATTTTTATCATCTCTCCAAAGAAGGCCCCTACTATTAAGTAGTCGTTCTCTATTTGCCCCTTCCCTCAGGTGCTGGCAACCATTTGTTAACTTTCTGTCTCTATGGATTTGCCTGATTCTAGACATTTCATGTAAAAGGAATCCTACAATATGTGGTCTTTAGTGACTGGCTTGTTTGACTTAGGATAATATTTTCAAGTTCATCCATGTTATAGTATGCATCAGTAATTCATTCCTTTTTATTGCAGAATAGTATTCCATTTTATTGCAGAATAGTATTCCATTTTATGGCTATACCACATTTTGTTTATCCATTCATTAGTTGGTAAATATTTGTGTCATTTCCACATTTTGGCTGTCATGAACAATGCTGCTGTGAACATTCATGTACAAGTTTTTGTATAGATAGATGTTTTCATTTCTCTTGGGTCTGTCTATACATAGGAGTGGAATTACTGGGTCGTATGGTAACTATATTTAACTTTTTAAGAAACTGCCAAACTGCTTTCCATGATGGCTGTACCATTTTTTCATTTTTACCAGCAGTGTATGAGGGTTCTGATTTTTTCACATTTTTTGTCAGTACCTATCTTTTTTTTTTTTTTTTTTTGAGTCAGAGTATAGCTCTGTCACCCAGGCTGGAGTGCAGTGGCACGATCTCAGCTCACTGCAACCTCCGCCTCCTGGGTTCACGCTGTTCTCCTGCCTCAAACTCCCGAGCAGCTGGGACTACAGGCGTCTGCCACCACACCTGGCTAATTTTTTGTATTTTTAGTAGAGACAGGGTTTCACCATGCTAGCCAGGATGGTCTCGATCTCCTGACCTTGTGATCCACCCGCCTCGGCCTCCCAAAGTGCTGGGATTACAGGCATGAGCCCCCGCGCCTGGCCTCTATCTGTCTTTTTAATAAAGCCATCCTAGTGGGTATGAATTGGTATTTCTTGTGATTTTGAGTTAATTTCTCTGATGACTAATGATATTGAGCATCCTTTCATGTGATTACTAGACAGTAGTATTAATATATCTTTGGAGAAATGCCTATTCAAGGCTTTTGTGAACTTTTTATGATAAAAAAATTAAATATTATATATCAGGTACAACATGTTGTTTTGAAATATGTATACATTGGCTAATTTGAGCTTATTAATATATGCATTAACTTTTTTTGGTGAGAACACTTAAAATCTGTTTTCTTAGTGATTTTCAAGAATGTAATACATTGTTATTAATTTTTCTCGCTTTAAAATTGGGTTATTAGGCCGGGCGGGCGCAGTGGCTCATGCCTGTAGTCCCAGCACTTTGCGAAGCTGAGGAGGGCCAATCATTTGAGGTCAGGAGTTCGAGACCAGGCTGGGCAACATGGTGAAACCCCCATCTCTACTAAAAATATAAAAATTAGCTGGTGTGGTGGTGCATGCCTGTAATCCCAGCTGCTCAGGAGGCTGAGGCAGGAGAATTGTTTGAACTCAGGAGGGGGAGGTTGCAGTGAGCTGAGATCATGCACCTGTACTACAGCCTGAGTGACAGAGCGAGACTCTGTCTCAAATAAATAAGTAAATAAATAAAATAAAATAAAATTGGGTTATTTGTCATCTTATTCTTGAATTGTAAGAGTTCTTTATATATCCTGGATATAAGTCTTTTATCAGATATTTGATTTGCAAAAATTTTCTCCCACTCTCTGTGTTGGCTTCACATTCTTGGTAGTGTTACTTGATGCACAAATATTTTAATTTTGATAAAAGCCAATTTATTTTTCTTTGTTGCTCATGCTTTGGTGTCATATTTTAACAACTATTGTGTAGCCCAGGGTCACAGAGGTATACTTACGTTTTTTCCTAAGAACTTTATAATCTTCACTCTTACATTTAGGTCTTTGATCCATTTTGAGTTAATTTTGTATATCGTGTGAGGTAACAGCCTAACAGCTTCATTGTTTTTGCATGTGCGTATCTAGTTGCCTGAGCACTATTTGTTGAAAAGACTTGTTTCCCCATTGAATGGTCTTGGCACTCTTGTCAAAAATTAATTGGGCATAGTTGTATGGGTTGTTTTTGTTTTTTTCTTCTGGACTCTCAGTTCTATTCCATTTTGCTATATGTCTATCCTGTGTCAATACCATATTGTCTTAATTACTGTAGCTTTGTAGAAGTTTTGAAATTAGGAAGTGTGAACCTTCCAACTTTTTTTCTTTTATAGAATTGTTTTGGCTATTTAATGTCCCTTGAATTTTTATATAAATTTTAGGAACAACTTCTCAATTTCTGCAAAGAAGTCAGCTGTGATTTTAATAAGAATTATGTTGAATCTGTAGGCTAATCTGAGGAGTATTACCATCTTAATATTAAATATTTTTGTCCATGAACATGGGATGTCTTTTTATTTTTTTTTAGATCTTTATTTCAACAATTCTTTAAAAAATTTATTTATAAGTATTCTATTTGTTTTTAATCATTGTTTTTTAAGTGTTAATAAAATTATGGAAATGATTTGAAGAAAGGTTTGTCAGAATGTAGGAAAGCCTTTGTATTTATGATTTTCTTTTTTTAAGGGATGAGGTCTCATTCTGTCATCCTGGCTGCTGGAGTGTGGTGGCATGAGCATGAATCACTGCAGTCTTGAACTCATGGGCTAAAGCAATCCTCCTGCCTCAGCCTCCTGAGTAGCTGGGACTACTCAGTGTTTACAGGTGCATAACACCATGCCCAGCTAATTTAAAAAGAAAAAAAAAACATTGTAGGGACAGGTTCTTGTTCTGTTGCCCAGGCTGATCTTGAACTCTTGGCCTCAAGTGATCCTCTCATCTCATTCTTCCAAAGTGCTGGGAATACAGGCATGAGCCTCCAGGCCTAGCTGAGCTTTTGTATTTAAACACAAGATTATGCATGTGTTAAGGGAAAGAAACCTAGCATATGATAAAATCTGTAAAATATTAGAATCAGTCATAGGAGTAAAGCTGCAGTAAACCATAAAGAACGTCTAGTGAAGTCCAGTTTTACTTAGATATTTATACTGGATGGTAAGCTTCTTAAGGGCATTGACTATACGTTGCATTTTTGTAACACCTGGCACAAGTGCTTTGTATTTGAAAAGTTCTTGATATTTGTTGAATGAATGAGTAGATGAATGAATCCTACATCCAGAAAAGAAGGAAGGAAGGGTTTTGGAAGTTTGAGGACTGTGCTCTAGTTATATGCAACCATGTAGCAGGTTTCAGTTGGAATAATAATAATTGCATTAAAATAACTACAAATGGGGAACTAGGCCTTTAAAGACTTGGGGCCGGGGTGGTGGCTAACACCTGTAATCCTAGCACTTTGGGAGGCTGAGGTGGGTGGATCACTTGAGGTCAGCAGCATAAGACCAACACGATGAAACCATCTCTACTAAAAATACAAAAAAATTAGCTGGGTGTGGTGGTGCATGCCTGTAATCCCAGCTATTCGGGAAGTTGAGGCAGGAGAATCGGTTGAACTCTGGAGGGGGAGGTTGCAGCCAACCAAGATTGTGCCACTGTACTCTAGCCTGGGAGACACAGCAAGACTGTCTCCAAAAAAAAAAAAAAAAAAAAGAATTGGAACTATTTAATCTGTAAAGACAAGAATTTAGATAAATAAGATGAAAATTGTATATTTGTTCTGTCTCTTTTTTTTTTTTTTTTTTGACAAAGTGTCACTCTTTCATCTGGAGTGTAGTGGAGTGAGTGGGGCGCAGTGGTGCCATCTCGGCTCACTGCAGCCTCCGCCTCCCAGGTTCAAATGATTCTCCTGCCTCAGCCTCCTGAGCAGCTGGGACTATAGGCGCATGGCACCACACCTGGCTACTTTTTGAATTTTTAGTAGAGACAGCGTTTCACCATGTTGGCCAGGCTGGAATCGAATTCCTGACCTCAAGTAATCCGCCTGCCTCGGCCTCCCAAAGTGCTGGGATTACAGATGTGAGCCACCATACCCGACACTTGAAAATCGAGGTGGATTTGTTCTCTAAATCCAGAATACTCGAATCAGAAAGTTCTCTTGGAGCTTGAAAGACGCAGCTTTAGGGCAAAATGTGTAACTGTGTAATATAGTGAGCTAAAGTTCTCATAGGGAACTTTATATCTCTGATATGTTACAGATTGAAATAACAGACTCTAGAATGGTTAAATTAAGAGATAATAGGACTGTCATGAATAATTGCAAAAGCTAGAAATATGACCTTAGTCTTATGACATAGAAAACACCTAGTGTCTTTATCCTACATGAGAAAACATAATTTTTCCCAGCAGGACTTTCTCCCCCTTCTCTATGTTTGGGAGGATTATTTTTGCAGGTGGGACTTAATTAAAAATCGTCTTCAAAAGCCTGTGCCCCACAGAACAGAATGTAACAAGTTAACATGAGGTGATTATAGAATTTGAAATAGGCCGGGTGGGATGGCTCACACCTGTAATCCCAGCTCTTTGGGAGGCTGAGGTGGACAGATCATGGGAGGCCAGGAGCTGGAGACCAGCCTGGCCAACACGGCAAAAAGTCGTCTCTACTAAAAATACAAAAATTGATCAGGCATGTTTTGGCCCATGCCTGTAATCCCAGCACTTTGGGAGGCCAACGCAGGATAATTGTTTGAGCCCAGGAGTTTGAGACCAGTCTGGGCAATATAGTGAGACCCCATCTCTACAAAAAATAAAAAAATTAGCTGGGCATGGTGGCATATGCCTGTAGTCCCAACTACTCAGGAGGCTCAGGCGGGAGGATCCCCTGAGGCCAGGATGTCTAGGCTGAGTGAGCTATGATTGTACCACTGCACTCCAGCCTGGGTGACAGAGTAAGACCCTGTCTCAAAAATAAAATTTATTTTGGTGATGGATGCACAACTGTGACTCTGCTGAAAGCCATTGAATTGTGTGCTTTAAGTAGGTAAATTGTATGATATGTGAATTATATTTCCATAAAATATGTATATATATGTGCACATATATATATTCACACACATAAATGTACTGGAAGAGTTTAAAAAGATGGCAAGTGTTGTCAAAACAGAATAGAATTTATGTTTTCCTTTATTTTTTATTTTTTGAGATGGAGTCTCGCTCTGTTGCCAGGCTAGAGTACAGTGGCGTGATCTCAGTTCACTGCAACTTCTGCCTCCCGGGTTCAAGCGATTCTCCTGCCTCAGCCTCCCGAGTAACTGGGACTACAGGCAGATGCCACCACGCCCAGCTAATTTTTTTTTTTTGTATTTTTAGTAGAGATGGGGTTTCACTATGTTGGCCAGGATAGTCTTGATCCCCTGACCTTGTGATCCACCTGCCTTCGGCCTCCCAAAGTGCTGGGATTACTGGCGTGAGCCATCGCGCCCAGCCCAATTTTTTTTTTTTTTAATTGTGTGGGGCTGTCTCATAAAAGTAGCTTTCTTCACGCATTGCTGGTGGGAATGTAAAATGGTGCAGCTGTTGTGAAAAACAGGTGGTTCCCCCAAAAAAGTTAAACGTAGAATTATATGATCCAGCAATTCCACTCATAGGTATACACCGCAAAGAACTGAAAGCAGGGACTCTGAAACAGATACTTGTGCACTAATGTTCCTAGCAGCATTGTTTACAATAGCCAAAAGATGGAAACAACCCAGGTGTGTATCAACAGATGAATGGATAAATTCCAAAATGTGGTATATAAGTACAAGGGAATGTTATTCACCCTTAAAAGAGAATGAAATTCTGTTACATGCCACAGTGTGAATGACCCTTGAAAACACATGCAAAGTGAAATAAGCCAGACAGAAAAGGACAAATATTGTATGATTCCATTTACATCAGGGAACTAGATACATGAACTACTTAGAATAGGCAGAGAAAGAAAGTAGAATATTGATTACCAGGAGCTGAGGGTAGGGGAGGAATAGGAAGCTATAGTTAAATGGGTACAGAGTTTGTTTGGAGCAATGAAAAAGTTCTGGAAATGAATAATGGTAATGGTTGCACAGTGTCATGCATAGATTTATTGCCACTGAATTGTGCACTTAAAAATAGTTAAAATGGTAAATTTTATGTATAATTTACTGCAATTAAAAAAGGCGTTCAAAAAACTAGAAATTTTTAAGAGTAAGATGCACTACTTTTTTTTTGTAAAAGTTAGTGAGACGTAATTGTGTGGTGGTATGTGGAAAGGAGAATATTTTCATTTTTGCATTTAAAAGAATATAGTGTTTTAGTTGTCTGTCATTTATGGTTTTCTTCCTTCTGTTTTCAGAGAGTGTGAGTTTCTGTTACTTTCTATGTGGGACCTAGAATCTTTAGCTTTAGATGTAAATGAGATGACCTAAATACCGCTGACTATATTACATCTTTGATCATCAGAGACTAGATTTTGATAAGCCAGACTAGACTACAGATGACTTTGTGAAAAATTCATGAGGCATAGACATATTAATCTTGTTTAGACTGGAATTTTTTTTTTTTTTAGACAGAGTCTCACTCTGTTGCCCAGGCTGGAATGCAGTGGTGTGATCTTGGTTCACTGTAACCTCCACCTCCCAGGTTCAAGCAATTCTCCTGCCTCAGCCTCCCGAGTAGCTGGGATTACAGGTGTCCACCACCACGCCTGGCTAATTTTTGTATTTTTAGTAGAGACAAGGTTTTGCCATGTTGGCCAGGCTGGCCTTGAACTCCTGACCTCACATGATCTGCCTGCCTCAGCCTCCCAAAGTGCTGAGATTACAGGCATGAGCCACCATGCCCGGCCTCGATTGGAAATTTTTTTGACTTTTAATATGCTTGGTTGATTGATTTTGTTGATTTCTGGAAAGCAAATGTTTGTATTTAATAGTAGCAATAGGATTGCAGTTTTCTAATAAATGTCACAGAATTATGGCAGTGAGCCAGGAAGAAGAAAAGCTGTATTAGTGAAATAAGACATACTTCTATAGCTATGGAAACTGTAAACCCTACTAAGTCTCATAAAGGTATTCTCTTCATATTTGTATTATTAATTAGACATTGATAGGGGTTCATAAGGACCCTAGATAACTGCTAGATTAACTCTAGGTGTGATTGTATTCATCAAAAGGCCTGGTTAAAAGGCACTGTTAGGTAGTGTAGTTTTTGTTTTGTGTGAACATTAAAGTGCTTATTTTTCTTTCTTTCTTTTTTTTTTTTTTTTGAGACACAGTCTCACTCTGTAGCCCAGGCTAGAGTGCAGTGGCGTGATCTCGGCTCACTGCAACCTCTGCCTCCGGGTTCAAGTGATTCTTCTGCCTCGGCCTCCTGAGTAGCTGAAATTACCACCTGGCTAATTTTTTGTATTTTTTAGTAGAGACGGAGTTTCACCATGTTGACCAGGTTGGTCTTGAACTCCCAACCCTCAGGTAATCCGCCCACATCGGCCTCCCAAAGTGCTAGGATTACAGGCATGAGCCACCATGCCCGGCCTATTTTTCTTCAATTTCACTTCTTTTTTTTGAAATGGAGTCTTACTCTGTCGCCCAGGCTGTAGTGCAGTGGTGTGATCTCTGCTCAGTGTAACTTCCACCCCGCTGTGTTCAATCAGTTCTCCTGCCTCACCTCCTGAGTAGCTGGGATTATAGGCGCTGCCACTATGCTGGGCTAATTCTTGTATTTTTAGTAGAGATGGGGTTTTGCCATGTTGGCCAGGCTGGTCTTGAACTCCTGACCTCAAGTGATCTGCCCACCTCGGGCTCCTAAAGTGTTGGGATTACAGGCGTGAGCCACTGTGCCCACCCTAATTTCATTTCTTATGATCCTCAACTACTAAAACATTTTCTATTTGAAAGAATAACACTAGATTATTGCCACAGCTGACAATTTATTTGAGAATAAATGAGAGAATAGGAATATGACTGTTTATTAAAGTTAATCTTAACCAGTACGTTTGTTTACTGGTAAAATGCATATTAGCTGTGCACAGATAGATTTTATGAATAAATTATTTTAGGTATAAATTAGGTACTTTGGCAACTTATAGTGCTTTCTTTCTTTTTTTTTTTGAGATGCAGTCTCACTCTATTGCCCACGCTGGAGTGCAGTGGCACGATTCCGGCTTACTGCAACCTCTACCTCCCAGGTTCAGGCGATTCTTCTGCCTCAGCCCCCTGAGTAGCTGGAATTACAGGTGCACACCACTACACCTGGCCCATTTTTGTGTTTTTAGTAAACACCGGTTTCACCATGTTGGCCAGGCTGGTTTCCAGCTGCTGACCTCGTGATCCACCTGCCCCAGCTTCCCAAAGTACTGGAATTCCAGGCGTGAGCCACTGTACCTGGTTGCGTGATTAGTGCTTTCACCAAGTAATAATTTCCTGATAGATAACCTGACTAGCATATTAGTTTAATATCTTTTCTAATTATAAAAACCAACTAACTCCTGAGAATACTTAAGGTCTGTAATCAGGATTGCCTGTATTTGGTGAAATTAATGGGCTGTTGGGATGCCAAGCTTCAAAAGAGAGATGATTGCTAATCCTAAAAATATAAAGGTAACTTACAGCCAGAAAGATAGCTACTGAGTAATTGTGTTCTCACCACACTTATTTACTTGTGTGTAAATTTAAAAGTGCATTTCCCCTCAAATTTAGATATGTCTTGTTCTGTTATTTTTCTCACTAGAAAGTACTTCTTCAAATTGCTAGGCTACTTACCAGAATCATCAACTACTAACTAGTAAAGAAACAAAGTGTGTTTTGGAATCTCCCATATCAAATATATTTAGAAGTGAAATTTAGCAATCATTTATTGTATGACTGAAATGAAACAGAAAAAGTAGACTATGAGAGGTGGATTCTTTTGGAAAAATCATGTTAGGTTGGAACCTATAATATTCCCTAGAAGAGAAAACCCATCCATGTTGAAATGCCAGATTAGAGGGAAGTTTATGAAGAAAAGACCATGTAGAATGATTTGAATATTCACCACTGTCTAGTTTTGGAGCAAAGAAAGACCAGGGCATTACATGCAGGGTCCTTCTTGGTGTTGGACCCTCCCCTTTTCCTACTTCTTTTTTTTTTTTTTTTTTTTGAAATGGAGTTTCACTGTTATTGCCCAGGCTGGAGTGCAATGGCGCAATCTCGGCTCACCGCAACCTCCGCCTCCTGGGTTCGAGTGATTCTCCTGCCTCAGCCTCCCAAGTAGCTGGGATTACAGGCATGCGCCACCACGCCTGGCTAATTTTGTATTTTTGGTAGAGACAGGGTTTCTCCATGTTGGTCAGGCGGGTCTTGAACTCCCAACCTCAGGTGACCCACCCGCTGCGGCCTCCCAAAGTGCTGGGATTACAGGCGTGAGCCACCATGCCCAGCCTCCTACTTCTTTTTTAGTAGCCCGTTGTTTGTCTAACTTGTCTATCAATTGGATATTTCAGAGATCACGGGTTTCAGTAAACATAGCTCTTCGTAACAGAATTGGATGGTGTGTCCTATGAGAAAAATACCGTTTTAGCAATCCAAATGTGGATGTGCTATATATAAGACAGGTAATCTTTAAATGACAATGAAACCTCAACTCAGAAACTCAAAGGATAAAATTTGATAAAAATAAGAGGGCAAAAAAAAATTTAGCGGTGAAAACAGCTGAGAATAGAGTAGAAAGCAATAGCCTTAAGTTTTGTATTTGACTAAGGTTGAATAGAAACTTCAAGTTGCGGTGTCTACCTCAGGATGACTCTTGAATTCTCAACCGAGGAATTTAATAAAAGAGAAATTCTCATTTTTTTGCTAGGCAACAGGAAGTTATTTTTCTTGAAATATAAGTTATTTATAATTTTGTTTCTCATTATTCCTTCTCTGTATCTTTTTTTCTTTCATCATAGATGACTCATTGACACCTCAGGCATCTAAACAGTTCCTTAAGCTGGGCACAGTGGCTGACACTGGTAATCCCAGCACTTTGGGAGGCCAAGGTGGGAGGATTGCTTGAGTCCAGGAGTTTGAGACCAGTTTGGGCAACATAGCAAGACCAACTCCCCCTCCCCAACTGTCTCTACAAAAACTTTAAAAAAAACTAGTCCAAGTCTGGTGGCACATGCCTGTAGACTTAGCTACTTAGGCGACTGATAAAGGAGAATTGCATGACCCCAGGAGTTCAAGGTTACAGTGAACTATGATTGCATGACTGCACTCCAGCTTGGGCAACAGAGTGAGACCCTGTCTCAAATAATAAAAATAAATAAATAAAAAGCTCTCCTTTTTGGCACTTGTAGGTTGTCTGAGTACAGACGCTAATGAGTCCTGAGTACCAAGTGACTAAAAACTCTAATATTGTAAATGGATTGGTAAATTGACAAATCTTGTTTTAGACAATTTTGCTATGGTATGGAACAAAGTAGTTTCCAAATAATTTCAGGTTAGGATGTTTAAAATGCTATTTAAAAAACTGTATTAGTCAAAGTTCAGGATTTTTTGCGTAAAGGTGATTTAAAGTGTAAGGCAGTTCTAGTTCTTCTTTGTATTTGTATTGTTAAAATAAGACTCAGTTGAATTCAGTTTGTAAATACTGGAAAATTGTTATTCGTAGCTACTTTGTCTCAGACGAGATGATTATAAGGAGAAAATTAATTCTGAAGTGGTTTAAACCAAATCATGTTTTAAATTTAGTGCTATATAGATTTCAGGTTGTGTTCTATATCTTTTTTGGCTTTCCCCTCCCTCAGCCCAACAGTTTAGTTGTTCAGGATAGGGAGATTTGTCCCATGTACTTATTTTTCAGTTTTGCTGAACATGTTTTTTAAATGGCTACCTTTCTTTGGTACAGTGTCGTGGGATTCCCCGCCCCATCTGGGGTAGAGTGTTGCGGGATTAGAGACAAAGGGGAATCTTTCAGGTCTTCTAACTCAAATCACTAGAAATTTAGGCACGATCTGGACCTTAATGTGTGAGAGGCTGTATCATTTTATTTCCCAAATTGTATTTTCTTTTTTCTTGAGACTGAGTCTCACTCTGTTGCCCAGGCTGGAGTGCAGCGGCGTAATCTCGGCTCACTGCAACCTTCGTCTTCTGGGTTCAAGCGATTCTCCTGCCTCAGCCTCCCTAGTAGCTGAGACTACAGGTGCATGCATGCCACCATGCCCAGCTAATTTTTGTATTTTTAATAGAGACGGGGTCTTGCCGTGTTGACCAGGCTGGTCGCAAACTCCTGACCTCAGGTGATATGCCTGCTTTGGCCTCCCAAAGTGCTGGGATTACAGGCATAAGCCACTGTGCCTGGCCACAAATTGTATTTTCTCTAACTTCTAGTTCATATGAAAAAATTATTGAAGAGTGTCCCCCTCCCCCCCAGTTTTCTTACTCTGAGGATGAAGATGAAGGGGAAAGCTTTAGATAGTTGGTTTTTCAGGCTGGCCACCATGGAAAAATTATTTGCTGTTTTATGAAATATGCAATTCAGTTAAGTTGGAGGAAGCTGTTTAGTAAGGGGAAAAGTACAGAATTTCTAGTCAGGAAACATAATCAAATATCTGTTTTAAACTTTGCTAGTTTTATTTCTTTTCCTCTTTTTATCCTCATTTCCTTTTTATCTAACAAGGTTATCATGAAGCTTCTATGAACAATTTTTTACATTATGCTAGTGCCTTTAAACATTGTTTGATTATGAATCTCTAACTTGCTCTGAATATTTTGAGAAAAAAGTTGAATCTTTGTTTGAAGGAAAAAGTTGGTTTTTCAGGATAAGCAAATCTTTTTGGGTGTTCAAGATATTTTTAACAAAAAATTTTTCAAAAATTGAAAGTTGGCTTGGCACAGTAGCTCACACCTGTAATTTCAGCACTTTATGGGGGCAAGGCAGATGACTTAAGGCCAGGAGTTCAAGACCAGAGTGGGCAACATAACAAGACCCCTTCCTACACAGCCCAGGAGTTTGAGGCTGCAGTGAGCTGCAATTGTGCCACTGCATTTCATTCTGGATGACAGAATGAGACCCTGTCTTGATTTTTTTAAAAATCACAAAAATTTTTTCCAAAGCTATAAAAACTTTAAGCTTTATTGTTTCTCTTTTTCCATGATATTTAGTGGCTCTTTTAGGTTTAGTTGTAATTCCTACCAATAATCCTTAAAAGGAAAATGATAATTACTTTCTTTTTTTTTTTTTTGAGAAGGAGTCTCACTCTGTCACCCAGGCTGGAGTGCAGTGGCGCGATCTCAGCTCATCGCAACCTCTGCCTCCTGAGTTCAAGCGATTCTCCTGCCTCAGCCTCCCAAGTAGCTGGGATTACAGGTGCCCACCACCACGCCTGGCTAATTTTTGTATTTTTAATAGAGACAGGTTTCACGATGTTGGCCAGGCTAATCTCAAACTCCTGACCTCAAGTGATACACCCGCCTTGGCCTCCTAGAGTGCTGGGATTACAGGTGTGAGCCACCATGCTCAGTGGTAATTACTTTTTAGAGGATGATACATGGTACTTAGTTTCCATGTTTTTTTTTTCAGTCAGAAATTATTATAGTCTCTAAAATCTTGTGAACATGGGAACAGATTGTGAGGAGAAAAATAAATAAATAAAAGCTTGTGGTTATTTCAAACTCTTATGATCTCAAATCTTGACTAAAACATGTGCTTTACAGGGATTAAGATTAAAGTGAAGCTTTTTTTTCCCTCATAATATTTCTAACTTAAATTTTTAAGGGGCATTAATCTTATGAAATTCATAGTTTTCTCATCTTTTGATTACTCCCCTTAATTCATGCTTCTGAAAAATGCATTCTAACTAAAAATATAAGAATGCTTATTAATCATAAAATATATTGGTACTTGTTTAGTGTAGAACTAAGGGATTTAGATATATCCTTTAAATGCAAATAATATATTTGATCATTAAATGGAATAAGCTACTTTCAGAGTATAGTAGGGTTTATTCTTGGGAGTTTGAAGTCGAGCACAGAGGCGTGGATATAAGAATGGATTCACATCTATTTCCTGTCTGGGTGCTTTAGGAATTTAATCCTTTTTAAAACTGGAACTATTGGGAATTTTATTTTTTTTATGAGGAATCATGAAAATCCCAGGTTTAACTACGTATTTTTTTCTAGTTAGTTGCATTATGTGTCAAAAATGAATAAACTAGTTTTAGGTTTCCTGTGTGTTTTGAATATTTTATATATATACATGCTCTTACTATGAATACATAAATTAGCCAACAGATACTAGTCAGAATTTTATTTTGATTGGTCAACTTTTAAAACTGTGAGTTTTACTGAGCTTCTGTCTTTATCTTTCTAGATGTTACAGTGAAATGTCTTAGGAGGGAAACTGAAATGAAGTGGTGTCTGCCGAATGAGTAACTTTACTTGTGGTATTGCAGCACAGTTACTTCTTTTTTAAAAACAATTTTTTAAAATTTTAATGGCCGGGCGTGGTGGCTCAAGCCTGTAATCCCAGCACTTTGGGAGGCCGAGACGGGCGGATCACGAGGTCAGGAGATCGAGACCATCCTGGCTAACACGGTGAAACCCCGTCTCTATTAAGAAATACAAAAAACTAGCCGGGCGAGGGGGCGGGCGCCTGTAGTCCCAGCTACTCGGGAGGCTGAGGCAGGAGAATGGCGTGAACCCGGGAGGCGGAGCTTGCAGTGAGCTGAGATCCGGCCACTGCACTCCAGCCTGGGCGACAGGGCAAGACTCCGTCTCAAAAAAAAAAAAAAAAAAAAAATTTTAAGACAGGGTCTCACTCTGTCACCCAGGCTGCAGCCTCCACCTCCTAGGCTCAAGCAATGCTCTCACCTCAGCCTTCCAAGTTGCTGGGACCACAGGTGTGCATCACCAGGCCCAGCTAATTTTTTTTTTTTTGTTCGTTTGTTTGTTTTAACTAGAGACAGTGTCTCCCTAGGTTGCCCAGGCTTGTGTCAAACTTCTGGGCTCAAGTGATCCTCCTGCCTCAGCTTCCCAAAATGCTGGGATTACAGGCAGGAGCCACCGTGCCTGGCCTAGTTACATTTTTAACAAAGTAATTTTGAGAACACAGGTAAAAAGGATGTGATCCGAAAACTGTTTGGTGTGTAGAATGGGGAGAGAAAAAGGAAGCAAATTAAATTGAAGGAGAAAATACGGTAAATTGAATTTTGGAGTTTATTATTGGAAGAAAACATGCCATTTTGTGCAGTATAAAAATATAAGCTTATCAGAATTTTTAAATATTAAAGTTTGTATTTTAACCCATTTTCATATTAGAGCCCTTTTTTTCCAGATCCTGTTTTCAGCTGTAGCTATTAATGGGGTGAATTTACTCCAGGCTCCCTGGTTGTTCATTAACCTATTAGTGCTTGACTACTTTAATAGGTTCAGGAAAATCTGCTTGTTAGTTGAAACTGCTCAGAGCTGGAATTGAAACTATTCTGCAGTCCTTCCTTATCTGTGGGGAATATGTCCTAGGACCCTCTAGTGGATGCCCGAAACCAAGCATAGTACCAAACACTATATATACAGTCATGGGTAACTTAACGATGGGGTATGTTCTGAGAAATGAGTCATTAGGTAGTTTCATCATGCATACATCATAGAGTGTACTTACACAAACCTACGTGGAATAGTCTGCTACATACCTAGGCTGTATGATTTAGCCTGTTGCTCCTAGGCTACAAATCTGTACGACATGTTACTGGACTAAATACTGTAGGCAATTGTAACACAATAGTAAGTATTTGTGTATCTGAAGAGAGGAGGCAACACATGGCATGACATCACTAGGAGATAGGAATTTTTCATCTTCTTTATAATTTTATGGGACCAGTGTTGTATGTTAATTATAATTTATAAGTCTTTATGTACCTTTTATATGGAAAACCAAATGTCCCAGCACCATTGCTGAGTATCATCCATTTTCCCTACTTGATCCACAATGTCACTAGTAAGTGCCATATAGCAGGTTTCTGTATATTCTATATTATAATCTTATGGGACCACTGTCATATATGTGATCTATCCTTGACTGAAACATATGTGGCACATGACTATACTATGTTTTTTCCTATACATACATACCTATGATAAAGCTTAATTTATAAATAAGGCACAGTAGGAGATTAATAATAATAACTATTGCATTGTCAGGGTTCTCTAGAGAGACAGAACTAATAGGATAGATGTATATATCTACAGGGGAGTTTATTAAGGAGTATTGACTCACACAGTCACAAGGTGAGGTCCCACAATAGGCCATCTGCAAGCTGAGGAGCAAGGAAGTCAGTCCGAATCCCAAAGCTGAAGAACTTGGAGTCCGACGTTCGAGGGCAGGAAACATCAAGCATAGGAGAGAGATGTAGACTGGGAGACTAAACCAGTTTAGTCTTTTCACATTCTTCTGCCCGCTTTTATTCTGGCTGTGCTGGCAGCTAATTAGATTGTACCCACTCAGATTGAGGGTAGGTCTGCCTTTCCCAGTCCACTGACTCAAATGTTAATCTCCTTTGGCAACACCTTCACAGACACACCTAGGAACAATACTTTGCGTCCTTCAATCAAGTTGACACTCAATATTAACCATCACAACTATTAATAAATAGAACAATAAAGCAACATACTATAATAAAAGTTATGTGAATGTGGTCTCTCAAAATAGCTTACTGTTCTGTATTCTCCCTTTGTATAATGATGTAAGATGATAGAATGCCGATGTGATGATACTAAGTGAGGTGAATCACATAGGCATTGTGACACAGCATTAGGCTACTATTGACCTTCTGTATTCCCAAGTCTGTGTCAGTCATTTCAGGGGATCCCTTGTCGAAATCTTCCTTTAGACTCATGGGTTTCTGGTGCAACATGTTGCTGTCAGTGAAGGGAAAGTGGGTAGCTATGAAAGATTCGGTAAACCATGTTTTCTGTTCATGTCTTTCACCTACAAATTTAATGCCTTTTAAATCTTAACTAAGCACTTATCTTGCTCTGGCTGTAAGTTTTGCCGTTTGAGGTGTGGCAGCAAAACTAGCATGAATAATTTCTTTTTCATTCTTTCACAGTTTTACAGATAGAAGACTCATTCTTCCCATAGATCTTAGCAGCCTCAGCATACGATTTCTTTCTTTCCTTATTAAGAAGTTTCACCTTTTCACTTAAATGAAGCACATTAAAGCTTCACTTTGGCATATCCAAATTGCCAAATGTCACTACTCTTCCACTTTGGGGCCATTGTTAAGTAAAATAAGGGTTACTTGAATACAAACACTGTGATACTTTGACAGTTAATCTGGTAATCCATATGGTTACTAAGTGACTAAAGGATAGATAGTGTGTATAGCATGGATACACTGGATAAAGGGATGATTCTTGTCCTGGTTGGGATGGAGCTAGACTCGCAGGTCAACAGAAAATTTCATCATGCTACTTAGAATGGTGTTGTATTTAAAATGTATAAGTTATTTAAATTGGAATTTTTCATTTAATATTTTCTGACTTTGGTTGACCATGGGTAACTGAAACCATGGAAAGCAAAACCATGGATAATGGAGGACTACTGTATTTACCAAATGTGTTGATTGCATTTTGAGAAAAATTACTTGTAACTTTAATGGGCTGACTTAACATGTTATGATAACAGGATTATTTAGATTATAAGACACTGGGCAGGTAGATATTACACTAGTCTTGTACTTTGCTCATAATTTTATAGAGCACTTTGATGTATATTACTTCATTTAATCTTTTTGACATCTGAGAGATATATATTCTCATAGATAATAAAACCCAAACTTCCAGATGATTAAGAGACTTGCCCAATTTGACACTATTAGTCATTAGAAGAGCTAGTCTTAAGAAAAAAGGGCTGGGTGCAGTGAGTCACACCTGTAATCTGAGCACTTTGGGAGGCCAAGGCGGGTGGATCACGAGGTCAGGAGTTCAAGACTATGCTGGCCAACATAGTGAAACCCCATCTCTACTAAAAATACAAAAATTAGCCGGGCGTGGTGGCACGTGCCTGTAATCGCAGTTACTCAGGAGGCTGAGGCAGGAGAATTGCTTGAACCTGGGAGGCAGAGGTTGCAGTAAGCCGAGATGGTGCCATTGTACTCCAGCCTGGGCAACAGAGTGAGACTGTCTCAAAAAAAAAAAAAAAGAAAAAGAAAAGAAAAAAGAAAAAGTATTCTGACTTCAATCCATTTTTTTTCCTCTAACTGCAGCCAAGATAATTTATTTACTGAGTATTTTCAGCTATAATGGTAAAAGACATAAATGTGATTTCTTCTCTAATTGAGCTTACTTCATAGTCCAGGAGTCAGACTAGTAAATAATCAATTAAAAACAATGTGTTAGGTGCTCTGAAAGGGAAAGTATAGTTTGATGAGGTGGGAAATAGAGGAGTGCCTGTGTGCCCGGGGATCAGGAAGGGCTTTTGATAGGAGATGAACTTGCTTTCAAAATCAGTCCTGAAGTCATAAAAATTAGTCATGTAAAGATTAAAGGGCTATGTTGGAGGAAGAGTGTTCCAGGCAGAGGAGAGAATACCATGTTATAAGTTTTGGAGGTAAACGAGAGCTTGGTGTATTGAAGAACTGAAAGAAATTCAGTGTGGCTGGATTTTAGAGCTAGAGAAGAGGGAAGGGGAGGGAAAAGGAGGGAAAGGAAGTAGCTATGAAAGATTTGGTAAACCAAAAGCTGGATATGATAAGGTCCTAAATTAGTGACAACTGGGAAAAGAAAAAGAGTACTGCAGGTAGCACAGACTAAATAAATGTGTTAGAAATATTTTAGCCAACAAGTTATATTTGATACGGTTATTATATATATGTGTATATATATGTATATATAGTGATTTTCTTGCACAGTAAAGGGCACATTATCCTAAAAGTTGAAAGTAGGTTAACAGTGCACTGTTCATCATGGTGAACTCTGGATATTAGTTTTGACTATCATTTTCTTTTGCTGTCATTCCTAGTCTGATAATGAGTTCAGTTTGGGATATGTTGAAATTGAGCTGCTTATGGGATATTGAACACCTGCTATGTAACAAGCACTAAGCTATATGCTGGGGCTACAAAAAGTAAAGAAAATAAAGTCCTTTTCCTCACCAGTTCATATTCTGGTGGTTAGAAACAGACATTAAACAAATGATTATAAAAAGGTCAGGGTAGGCTGGGCATGATGGCTCACGCCTGTAATCCCAGCACTTTGGGAGGCCGAGGTGGGTGGGTCACCTGAGGTCAGGAGCTCGAGACCAGCCTGGCCAACATGGTGAAACCCCGTCTCTACTAAAAATACAAAAATTAGCCACGCGCAATGGTGTATGCCTGTAATCCCAGCTACTCAGGAGGCTGAGGCAGGAGAATCACTTGAACCTGGGAGGTACAGGTTGCAGTGAGCCAAGATGGTGCCACTGTACTCCAGTCTGGGCTCTGGGTGACAGAGTGAGAATCTGTCTCAAAAAAAAAAAAAAAAAAAAAAAGTCAGGGTATGGGAATTGGCAAGTCCATAGAAACAGAAAGTAAATTAGTGGTTGCCAGGGATTCAAGGAATGGGGGTGGAGAATGACTGCTAATGGGGATGGTTTTTCTTTTTTGAGGTGATGAAAATGTTCTGGAATTAGGTAGTAGTAATGACTACACAACTTTGGGCTATACTAGAACCCACTGAATCGTGTACTTTAAAAGGGTGGAACTTTATGTTATGTGAATTATATCTCAAAAAATGTTGGGAGTTGGCCAGGCGCAGTGGCTCACACCTGCAGTGCCAGTACTTTGGGAGGCCAAGGCGGGAGGATCACCTGAGGTCAGGAGTTCGAGACCAGCCTGGCCAATATGGTGAAACCCTGTCTCTACTAAAAATACAAAAAACTAGCCAGGCGTGGTGGCGTGTGCCTGTAATCCCGGTGGCACGTGCCTGTAATCCCAGCTGCTTGGGAGGCTGAGGCAGGAGAATTGCTTGAACCCAGGAGGTGAATATTGCAGTGAGCCAAGATGGTGCCACTGCACTCCAGCCTGGGTGACCGAGCGAGACTCAGTCTCAAAAAGAATTTAAAAATTGGGAGTGAAAAAAATAAAGCAAGGTTCGGAGGGATAAGAAAATGATGGGGGCACTATTTTGTAGAGCATGATCATAGTGATTTTTGAGTCTAATTTGAACAGACACCTAAAGGAATCGAAAGGGTAAGCAATGGAGATATATGTGGAAAGAGTTTTCCAGGTGGAGGAAAGGCGAGTACAAAGACATCGAGGCTGTGAAAGTGCTTGGCGTGTTCAAGAAGTAGCAATAAAGGCAGTATACCTGGAGCAGAGTGGAAAAGCAGGAGAGTTGTAGAAGAGATAGGGAGAGAGATATTAAAGTGCTAGATCATGTAAGGACTTTGGGTTTTATGCTGAGATGGGTGCTGAGGAGCGATGTCATCTGCATTACGTTTTTAATGAATACTGGCTACAGTGTAGATAATAAAGTGTAAGAATGAAAAAGGAAATCAGTTAGGAGGCAATTGAAGTAGTTCAGGTGAGATGATTAGATCAGGATTGTAGTAGTGGAGGTTGTTAAGAAGTGGCGGAATTCTAGATTAGAAAAGTGAGAAAGAAAAAGACAGGATTCATTTCTCTGGGGGAAAAAACAAGGTATTTCAGGTATGTGAAGAGAGGAGTAGACTAAAGAGAAGCCAACAAAGGAAGAAAATAAACAGGAATTCCTGAAAGCAGGAGTAGTCAATTGTGTCAGTAATTGGAAATAAATCAATTAGGAGTTTATTGATAACTGAGCAATTTGAATGGAGAGTGGTTGGAACAGAAGCCAAGTAGTAGTTGGCTGAGCAATAAATGTGAATAGAGGAAGTGGAGGCAGCTAGGAAGACAACTATAGTACTAAGTAAGAATAGTTGGGAGGGGAAGAAGAGAGTGGAAACTAGAAAGGTGTATATAAGAATAGAATCTTGTGGAATGAGGGAGTTGAAAGGACAGGAATTATTAGTAGAGGAAAGTTTTGGAGGAACAATGAAGAAAAAGAGATCTAGTACACATGGTTGCTTCTTTTCTTGAGCCCGGAGAGGTAAGGATAATTTTTATCTGGGAAAGGAAGTATGAGAAATTTATGTCCTATAAATTTGCTGTGGAGAAATAGACAGTCAATTTGCCAAGAATGATAGATACAGGATAGTAGCCTTAAGACAATCATCATGAGGAATTGGGGAGTAAAGCTGATGAGGAATACTTTGAAAAAAAAAAAAAAAGGCTCCTGAGCTACTCTGAGGAAGATCTTGAATTTGTAGTGGCACTGGTCCACAATTTTGATTTTTCTCTGAAAACTTAGAAGCTGTGGTTCAGGAATGTTGAAGATGAGTGCTTAGGGTCATTCAGGATTGGGTATGATTAACAGGATGAATATGATAGAAAAATAATAGGGATGGGG
Organism: Theropithecus gelada; assembly: GCF_003255815.1. Taxonomy (NCBI): domain Eukaryota; kingdom Metazoa; phylum Chordata; class Mammalia; order Primates; family Cercopithecidae; genus Theropithecus; species Theropithecus gelada. The sequence continues at coordinate 27,472,069 of NC_037688.1, forward strand.
TAAAGGAATTCTTCAAGACATATCTCAGGCTTCGTCTTTTCCTTGAAGTGTCCCCCATTGGTCTTTTCTCTTTTAATTTTGTACTTTTCTCTGCTATTGCTGCCTTATGTTTAGTCCATTAGAATTTACGCACACACATACACATACACACACACACTCTTAAGCACTTAAATTTTTTTTAAATATGGAAAACCACAAAACAAGGACAAATCACATGCAGTCCTGCCATATCTAGGTATGACCACTGTTAATATGTTGGTGATTATTCTTTCAGACATCTGTATATATTTATACATATCTACTTATTTATACATTTCTGCATAAGTGGGATTATACATCTGCTTTATTTGCCTACTGATGTTATTAAATATATATATAATTTGTGATGGCTACAAAATATTACATGGTAATTTATTTATTTGTTTATTTTTGAGACAGTCTCTCTCTGTTGCCCAGGCTGGAGTGCAGTGGCGCAGTCACGGCTAACTGTAGCCTTGACCTCCTGGGCTCAAGTGATTCTCCAGCCTAGGCCTCTCAAGTGCCTGGGACTATAGGTGTGCACCACCATGCTCGGCTAATATTTTTTTAAAAAATTTTTGTAGAGGCCGGGCACAGTGGCTCACGCCTGTAATCCCAGCATTTTGGGAGGCCGAGGCGGGCAGATCACGAGGTCAGGATATCGAGACCATCCTGGCTAACATAGTGAAACCCTGTCTCTACTAAAAATACAAAAAAAATCAGACAGGTGTTGTGGCGGATGCCTGTAGTCCCAGCTACTCAGGAGGCTGAGGCAGGAGAATGGAGTGAACCTGGGAGGCGGAGCTTGTAGTGAGTCGAGATCGCACCACTGCACTCCAGCTTGGGCAACAGAGCAAGCCTCCGTCTCAAAAAAAAAAAAAACAAACATTTTTGTAGAGACCAGATCTTGCTATGTTGCCAGGGCCGGTCTCAGACTCCTGGGTTCAAGTGATCCTCTTGCCTCAGCCTCCCAAAGTTCTAGGATTACAGGTGTGAGCTACCATGCCAACCAACGTGGTTTAAATAACAAAATTTAATTAGCCAATCCTTTGGTGATGGACTATTATTTCATTTTATTTTTTAACTGTTATAAGTCATTGTAATGAACATAGTACAAATGATTTTCCCCTGTACTGGTATGAGTACTGTTCTAAGTACTTAAATTTGTCTTTTATTTCTAAATTTCTTCTGCTGTCATGTTTCAAGGTGAATCCTTCAGACTTGCATTCTTTTAGCTTTCTCTTGAGAATGGATCCAAATGATTAAGACTACCTGCATATTATTAGATAAGACCACCCCCAAACCATCTTGTAATCTATAGTGTTGAGGTTAAGTGCATAGGCTTTGGAGTCAGAACAGATTTGGATTCAAATCTTTGCTCTGCTACTTCATTTAGTTGCATAGCTTTAAACTTCAGTTTTCCAGTCTATTAAATAAAGAACATTGAAAGCATAAGGCTTTTTTTCATTGGGAGAATTCTATAACTGAGATGAAATAATCATTATTTAAAATTTTTCTAGCTAATTAAAATCCTTCATGGTACAGTTTAATGTTATTTTCCTTTTCTAGATTAAGGGAAAGTAGGTAAATCTTGGTTATTATATTTTTTATTATTTTTATTTTATTTATTTATTTATTTTGAGATGGAGTTTCACTCTTGTTGCCCAGGCTGGAGTGCAACAGCATGATCTCGGCTCATTGCAACCTCCGCCTCCTGGGTTCAAACGATTCTCCTGTCTCAGCCTCCTGAGTAGCTGGGATTACAGGCATGCACCACCATGCCTGGCTAATTTTTTGTGTTTTAGTAGAGATGAGGTTTCTCCATGTTGGTCAGGCTGGTCTCAAACTCCCAACCTCAGGTGATCTGCCACTTCAGCCTCCTAAAGTGCTGGGATTACAGATGTGAGCCACCATGCCCAGACTTTGTGTGTGTGTGTGTGAGAGAGAGAGAGACAGGCTCTCACTCTCAAAATCTATGAGAAAAGATTTTCCAGCCCAGGCTGGAGTGCAGTGGCACGATCTTGGCTCACTGCAGCCTCAACCTACTGGGCTTAAGCAATCCCACCTCAGCCTCCCAAGTAGTTGGGACTACAGGCGTGCAACACCATGCTCAGCTTATTTTTTTGTTTTTTTGTTTTTTTAAGTAGAGATGAGGTTTTGCCACATTGCCCAGGTTAGTCTTGAACTCCTGAGCTCAAGCAATCCACCCACCTCAGCCTCACAAAGTGCTGGGATTATAGGCATGCACCATTGCCCCTGGCCTTGGTTAACTTTTGTTTAACAAACCTTCATAAATGAAATCCTATGTTCCTATTATAAATCATGTTTATGTATTAAATAAATATGTATTATTGTAAATCATGTTACATGTATTCAAAGAATATTTAATGATAGAAGAAAATATTCATGATTGTATGTTATATTTTTTAAAGAAACATATAAAATTATAATCCTAGTTTTATTTTTTAAAAAAACAGGCCCATAGAAAATAGACTAAAATGTTAGAATGGTGATCTGTGGGAATTGAGATTTGAAGTGACTTTTTATTTTCTTTCTTATACTTTTAAAAAATTTCTGAATTTTTATGATATATCCCCTTTATATCTCCCTTAAATCCTTTATACATCCTTTTTGTCCATCACTTTTGTAACCTAAATAAAGTGTGCCAATATTAAAATAGGAGTCTTCAGATAGTAGAACATTATAACTGAAACTTTTATGATTCTCTTAATTTTTTCTCATAGTGTTTATATTTATGGCAGCCCTCTAAATCTTCTTCAGGTGTTTCATTTATATCATGCATTGTTGGAGTTAAAATAGAACATATCAGCCAGGCACGGTGTTTCATGCCTGTAATCTCAGCACTTTGGGAGGTGGGCAGATCACTTAAACTCAGGAGTTTGAGACTAGCCTGGGCAATAAAGTAAGACCCTGTCTCTAAAAAAAAAAAAATACAAAAATTAGCCTGGCGTGATCGTGTATACCTATGGTCCCAGCTACTCAGGAGGCTGAGGTGGGAGGATGGCTTGAGCCTGAGAGGCAGAGGTTGCAAGTTGCAGTGAGCTGAGATTACACCACTGCACTCTAGCCTGGGCGCCAGAGTCTGACCCTATCTCAAAACAAACAAACAAAAAACACCATAGAACATATTTCTGTATTGAGGTCTGATTCTGTGATGTGTGTATAGTTCTAGGATTATCATTTCCTTTGTATATATACTAAATTTAAAAACTTGAGATTTGAACAATTTCCTTGTCAGTATTATCATATGCAGCAGCTTTTGGTGGTGGAGAGACCTAACAGTTAAAATTTTCCAACAACATTAATTTTTAGCTATATTATACTTAATTATATAATTAATTTTAGTAGCTAATATTTGTTTTAATTCTTTCTAATAGCCTAGGTCAGTGGATTCTTGGATTATTGCATTTAATCCTCAGAACAACCATATAAAGTCTAGATAGCCTCATTACTCCTATTTTACAGAGAGGAAAACAGACCAAAAGTAACTTGTCCAGGGGCACATAGTAGCAAGCAGCAGAGCTGGGATTTAAATGGAGGCAATTTGGTACCAGGACCACGTGCACACACAGACTCCGTGATTCCTACTATAATAAACTTGTTTCTCTTGATTGGGTGAAGTTTGCTGAAATAATGTATATTTAAAGGATCTAGCACTGCACTTCGTACCTTGTAGATGCTCAATTGAATTTTCTTTTGTAATGGGTAGAGTGATCCCATTGAATTAGGTAGCATATTCCACCTGGTGGTCAAATAAGGAATTCTTATATAGGTAAACTCGGGTCTGGGGTTTGTTGTACAGATAGATTATTTCATCATCAAGGTACTAAGCCTAGTATTCAATAGTTATTTTTTCCTGACCCTCTCCCTCCTACCCTTTACCCCCAAGTAGGCCCCAGTGTCTGTTCCCCTCTTTGTGTCCATGAGTAGGGGTTCTTTTTAAAAAATTTTTTATTGCGATGAACTGCACAATAAATCAATCATTTTAAAGAAAATCCTGTTGTGCAACCACTACCTCTATCTAGCTATCTGGTTCAAAGCCATTTTTGTCATTCCCAGAAGAAAAATCCTGTGTCCATCTTCATCCTTCTCTGCCCGCCGTGAGCCCAACTTATGGCATCCACCAATCTGTGTTCTGTTGCTATGGATTTGCCTATTCTGGATTTATATGTGACCTCTTATGTTTGGCTTCTTTCCCTTAGTATAATATTTTTGAGATTTATCCACCTTGTAGCATGTACTTCATTTATTCTTGTGGGGGAGTACTGTTCCATTCTATGGATACCACGATTTGTGTTACCCATTCATCCACTGATGGACATTTGGGTTATTTCTACCTTTTGGCCATTGTTAATAGTGTTGCTGTTCATATGCTATAGCGTGTGTGTGCATGTATTTGTTTGACTACCAACTTTTAATTATTTTAAGTATAAGAAGTTTTTTTTTAAAGGAAAATGGCCTTTATTGGATGTTTAAAAATTCTATAAAAACATTAAAAAAGAAAATGGAGGCCGAGCGCGGTGGCTGATGCCTGTAATCCCAACACTTTGGGAGGCCAAGACAGGTGGATCACTTGAGTTCAGGAGTTTGAGATCTGCTTGGCCAACATGGTGAAACCCCATCTCTACTAAAAGTACAAAAATTAGCTAGGCATGGTGGTGGGCGCTTGTAATTCTAGGTACTTGGGAGGCTGAGGTAGGAGAATCACTTGAATCCAGGAGGCAGACGTTGCAGTGAGCTGAGATCGCACCACTGCACCCTAGCCAGGACAACAGAGCAAGACTGTCTCAAAAAAAAAAAAAAAAATAGAAAAGTAGTATACAGTAAAGAGTACTACTGTACATATTTGTATCACAGCATCTTGCAGGGAGCATGACTTGGCGCTTGGTAAATGTTTGTTAAATTGAATTTTTGGTTTTTGAGAAACTTCTTTATAATTCTGATTTTGCTATTAACTCTCTGGTTTTGGACAAATCCTCAGTTTCTGGGCCCCAGTTTTTAAATCTATAAAGAAATAGACTAAACTCTTTAAGAGTCCTGTAAGTTCTGTGAAAGTCTATTCCCTTTTTTCTTTTAATAGGAAATGTTTTGGTGCTATATCCTTTTACCCTCTGGAAAATAGGTACTTACCAGCCTTTGGCTGTTGTAGGCAGTTCTTTCTCATTAAATTTGCCTCTGGAAAGGGCTGTATGATCAAGAAAGTTGGGACCACTCACTGTTCTCGTCTTTAACCTCTTACAAGGTTTCTTCAGGAAAGACTCATTTTTTATCTTCCCATCTTCCCCTTCCATATCTTGCAAACCCTAGTAGAGAGATTGAAAAACTCAAGTGCCTATAGGGCACAGACAGCATAATATCCATTAGAGAAATTGGCTGAACGGTACTTTAGGTAACTAGAGAGTACACTAAAGGAGGCAGTTCCAGTTTTTCTTGTGGATTTAGTATTGCCGGATACTGTGATTCAAGAGAAACCAAAGGTCTGAGATTTTTATGTAAAATCTGTTTTTTAAATGTTGGTAATTAATTTTAAATGTTTTTTTTTAAACTGTGCAGGCGAAACAGAACACTTCTGAAGTCCAGGTATATACTATAGGAAGTACAAGACTTGTAGAAAGGAAAACTGGATGGGTATGGTGGCTCACGGGTGTAATCCCAGCACTTTGGGAGGCCGAGGCAGGTGGGTTGCTTGATGCTAGGAGTTCAAAACCAGCCTGGCCAACGTAACGAAACGTCATCCCTACTAAAAATACAAAAAATTCGCAGGGCGTGGTGGTGCGCCTGTAATTCCAGTTGTTCAGGAGGCTGAGGCGTGAGAATTGCTTGAACTGGGGAGGCAGAGGTTGCAGTGAGCTGAGATGGCGCCATTGCACTCCAGCTTGGGTGATAGAAGGAGACTGTCTCAGAACAACAACAATAACGAAAGGAAAGCTGTGTTTTTTTGTTTGTTTGTTTGTTTTTTGTTTTTTTTTGAGATGGAGTCTCGCTCTGTCGCCCAGGCTGGAGTGCAGTGGCCGGATCTCAGCTCACTGCAAGCTCCACCTCCCAGGTTTACGCCATTCTCCTGCCTCAGCCTCCTGAGTAGCTGGCACTACAGGCACCCGCCACCTCGCCCAGCTAGTTTTTTTTTGTATTTTTTTAGTAGAGACGGGGTTTCATCGTGTTAGCCAGGATGGTCTTGATCTCCTGACCTCGTGATCCGCCCGTCTCGGCCTCCCAAAGTGCTGGGATTACAGGCTTGAGCCACCGCGCCCTGCCAAAGCTGTATATTTTGAAGTGAAATCAGAATCAATGGGCATGAGGTATTCATCAGATTGTGTTTGGAATAAAAGAAATAATGCCCGTGGAATATCTCAGTAACACTTCCTCATTGCTAACCCTTTTGAGGGCAGAAATTATAGCTTTTATCTATATTAGTAGCTCCAATTAATATATTAATAATAGTTCTAGGTGTGTTCTACACATTGTTGCTAGTGCTTACAACTCTACAAGGTAGATAGGTATTACCACTGTATTATAAATGAGACAGCCAAGGCTTGCTGTGTTAAGTAACTTGTCCAAGGTCACACAAAAAATAAGTGATACATTTATGATGAAACCTCAGTTCTGACTAACTTCGTTCTTTCATTATGACATGCTACCTACCTCTTATTTATTATAAACAATATTGGTATACTGACACAAGGATCAGATGCTTTGTATAATGATTGTAGACTTTTCCAAGGAAACTTGTAACTTTCTTCTTTTTACTTTATCCCCTTTAATGCAAAAAAAGAGAGATTACAATAACACTTGAAATGCCTCCTAATTATCTGTTATGTATAGTCATGATTGTGACTTTCTGATCAAGCCAAATGAAAATTTATATGCTTTTGTTTAACAATGATATTGACAACCTTTAATACTAGACCCTTTATCCCCTGAGTCTTAACCCCTTAATTCTTCCATATGTTGTAATTGGCCCTTTAAAGATAAATAGGTGTAGAAGGATTTCTTACACACCTCTTAAGCATCTGCTTATAGAGCATAGCCACTGGCAAATGGAAACAACTGAATTCTCTTCTAGAGCACATTTGAATCCATCTCACTAAAGCTTCTCAACTTGTGATTTCTGAAAAATGTGTTTTGGTCTTCTCATTTTCTATTTTCTTTTTCTCTCATGTAGTGGAAGAGATTCTCAATCAGTTTTCTAAGATACTTTCAATTTCCTGACTTGATTCTGTGACATACTTTTTCTATTTTCCACTCTCTCTTTTTATTACTCCCTTTCATGTGTTTGTTTTCCTCCTATCAGCAGTAGTCAAACTACTTTTAACTATGATTTCTGAAAAGGTACTTCTACATTTGATATAATTTCATAAGGGCCCTGGTGCTTCAAAAGAAATTAGAAAACTACATCCTTATGGTAGTATAATCCTATAAGAGTGTACTAGAAAAACTACTTTATTGGCTGGGCGCGGTGGCTCACGCCTGTAATCCCAGCACTTTGGGAGGCCAAGGCGGGCAGATCACTTCAGGTCAGGGGTTCCAGACCAGGCTGGCCAACATGGCAAAACCCTGTCTCTACCAAAAATTATAAAAAACTAGCCGGGTGTTGTGGCACACGCCTGTAATCTCAGCTTCTCGAGAGAGGCTGAGGCAGGAGAATCCCTTGAACCTGGGAGCTGGAGGTTGCAGTGAGCCAAGATCGAACCACTGCACTCCAGCCTGGGAGACAGAGCCAGACTCCATCTCAAAAAGAAAAGAAAAGAAAAACTACTTTATTATACAATTGGTAAGCTTGTGCTAGTACATTACTAGATCTGATCCAAACGGCACTTTTTAATTACTCAGGACCCTGGTTTCCTGTCTCTTGTCTTTAAGTATCCCCATTTTCTATATTGTACAACTTATTTTTATTCTCTAAGTGTGTGTATGTGTGTGTGTGTAAGTGTGTAACCTTATCCCAGCTAGATTTTCAGTTCTTTGAGGGCAGGAACTACTACATCTTTAATTTCTTTTAAATCCCTTTGCACCTAAAGGATACACTTGTGTGTGTACAGAGTATTTTGTGCTTTTACAAAATTAAGACTAATTTTTTAAGCCTCAGAGGGCTTAACCCAGCATGTTACATAAGGCACATACACTATTTATTGAATATTAAATTAAGTAACCTGAAAATTCTTCAAATCTATTGAAGGTTGTCAAGTAGAAATAGTAATGTTAATTCTTAATCCTCCCTGAGCAAAGAACATGTTGATATGGGTTAAAATTATAATAGAATAACTTCTGCTTCCAGCCAAGGTAGATTAACTAGAAGACTAGGTTTACCTCTTGCCCAAAACAACTAAAAAGCCAGATAAAATATATAAAACAATGATTTTCTTTATATGTAACATCAGGCGATGAAGAACGGTGGTCCCTGAGAGAGAAGACAAATGAGATGACGCCTACAGTTTCCCTGGCTTACTGCCAGGAGAAAGTTCCTGGGCCGTGGTACAGAAAGGGGGAACCAAAGCAGAGCCCAGCAGTCTTCTTAAGTCGAAGTGGTAGAGATAGGAGTCTGGGAAAGCCCAGATGGCCAGGGTTCTCAATGCAGAGTACTAGAAAGGAGAGGTACACTCAGAGAGAACTCTGGAGACCTGTAGAGGATCTCCTTAGAGTATCTAGTTGAGTGGTAATGATTGTATGCATGTGGGGAACTACTCAAGGATGGGGAGTGGGCTGGGACAAGAGGGGGGACGGACTGCCTGAGAGGATTAGAGGGAACAGTTTCCAGAGCTCACAAAGGACTGGATATGATGTCTTTTTGCAACAACCTGAGTAGAAAATCTCTTATTTTCAGGGGCATTGGGTAGTGTTGAAGGGTCTTGCCTCATTAGTGGGGAAAAATTAGCCCTGGACTAAACACACTGTAGTTCTTGACAATGAAAGCTTAAAAGCAAAAACCAAGGCCGGGCGTGGTGGCTCATGCCTGTGATCCCAGCACTTTGAGAGGCTGAGGCGGGCGGATAACCAGACCAGCCTGGCCAACGTGGTGAAACCCTGTCTCTATTAAAAAATACAAAAAAATTAGCTGGGCGCGGTGGCGGGCGCCTGTAATCCCAGCTACTCAGGAGACTGAGGCAGGAGAATGGCGTGAACCCGGGAGGCGGAGGTTGCAGTGAGCTGAGATCGCGCCACTGCACTCCAGCCTGGGCAACAGAGTGAGACTGTCTCAAAAAAAGAAAAGAAAAAAAAGAAAATACCAAAAGGATCAAGCTGTTTCCAAGTAACTTAACCATATCCTGAAACAAAGCTCAAGAATATTTATAGGAGTACTAAAATATTCAGCACACAACAGGGTAAAATTCTCAAGTATCCAATAAAAAAATCACCAGTCATAGAAACACTTAATGAGGAGAAAATTCAATAAATCAAAACTGATCCAAAAATGGATTGTGGCTTTTTTTTTTTTTTTTTTTTTTTGGTCTGCACCCGTATCCTGTCTAATTTCTTTTATATAAAATTCAAAAACAGGCAAAACTGTAGTCTGTGATAAAAGCTAGATCAGTCACTTCTGGAAGAGGTGAAGCATGTGGAGGGATGCTTAATCAGCTTGGTGGTGGGTATGTTATGGGTATGTTCACTTTGTAAAATTCTGCAAGCTCAAGACTTAAGAATTGTACTATATGTATATATCATGCTTTAATAAAAAGTTAAAACTGGCTGGGTGCAGTGGCTCACAGCTGTAATCTCAGCTCTTTGGGAGACTGAAGCGGGGGGATCACTTGAGCCCAGGAGTCTGAGGTTGCGGTAGGCCATGATCACACCACTGTACTTCAGCTTGGACAACAGAGCCAAGACTTAGTCATTTTTAAAAAAGAAAAAAAAAAACACTAATAAAAAAGAGTCAATTCTGAAATTATGACCTATAAGATTAATAATTATCCATTTTTGTTTATGTATACTTTATGTCAAAGCACTTTTCACAAATACCAATGTTATGATTGTGCATATAAAATACTTTCTAAACTTTAAGTCATGATACTTCAGTTATTTATTTTTAGAACAATTTTCAATTTTCTAGAGCTGTTTCTCTGTTTCTATTTATGGACCATATTGTGGCACAAAGGACTGCACAAGCTACCTTTTCATTTGCTATTGTAAAATGACAATTGAAAATCATTATCACAATTCATTTTTTAAAAAATTGCCTTGTGGCTAGGCACAGTGGCTCACACCTGTAATCCCATCACTTTGGGAGCTTAAGCAGTGGATCACTTGAGCCCCAGCCTTTTAGAACAGCCTGGGCAACATGGTGAAACCCAGTCTCTACAAAATAATACAAAAATTAGCTAGTCGTGGTGGCATGTGCCTGTAGTCCAAGCTACTTGGGAGGCTGAGTTGGGAGGATTGCTTGAGTCTAAGAGGTTGAGGCTGCAGAGAGCCGTGATTATGCCAGTGGGCAACAGAGTGAGACCCTGTCTCTAAAAAAAATTAAAAAAAAAAATTAATGGCCTTTTCCATCAGTAAACTGACCTCTGGTTAATATAACACAATCAAGGTATTCTTTTTTGGTAAGAAACAATATATTAAACTTTTATAGAATAAATATTATTTGTACTAAAGAATAGCCAGGCGGATGATCTGGAGGGCTACCATATACTATCAGTGAATCAGTTTTACTCATTGTGAATCTGGTCTTTGCCTGTAAGGGGTAATTCTAGATAATTTCTCTCAGGCTCAAATAACAGGAGCTCTGCTAATTTGTTTCACTATTTTAGGTATATTCAAGTCTACATGTATCCAATCTAGGTATATTGAAAATTATCTACCATCATGTGAAATAGTAGTTGTCATTTTAGTCAGGAAAAAGATATAACAATTATTTCCCCTTTTTGTTATGTAAATATAATTTTTTTTCCTCAAGGTTTAAAAATTTAGGTAATCTGGCTGGACGTGGTGACTCACGCCTGTAATCCCAGCACTTTGGGAGGCTGAGATGGGCGGATCACGAGGTCAGGAGATCCAGAACATCCTGGCTAACACAGTGAAACCCTGTCTCTACTAAAAATACAAAAAATTAGCCAGACGTGGTGGCGGGCACCTGTAGTCCCAGCTACTCGGGAGGCTGAGGCAGGACAATGGTGTCAACCCAGGTGGCAGACCGTGCAGTGAGCCAAGATCGCGCCACTGCACTTGAGCCTGGGAGACAGAGCAAGACTCCGCCTCAAAAAAAAAAAAAAAAAA